>NW_006921532.1:6758470-6790513 GCF_000340215.1 Pseudocercospora fijiensis CIRAD86
GAAAGGGAAGGTAGTAGTAGATACTGTTAAGTTTAAGAACGAATAAGCGTTATAAGGGACTATATACAAGGTTTAAGCTTTTCCCTAGCCGCTCGGAGTAGCGCTAGCCGGTAAAGGCATATCTAGAGTCGTAATATTCGCGGCGGCGACTCGCTATATCGTTAGCGTATTTAGCCGGCCGACGAGAGACGGGCAGAGGCGAGCAATATATCCGTGTACTCCGTAGTAGATACATTCTCCTACCGTACGGCGACGCTGCTTCTCTTCTTCCGAAAGCTTACTATTTACTAGGGGCGCGCGTAGACGGGCGCCGAGCGAGGCAGCGCTTAAATCTATCGGATCGGCGGTAGGCTAGGCGCCTAGCGGTATTAGGGCTATAGCCGGAGCTAGTGCTAAAGCCGGCGTCTAAGCTGTCTATAACTTCGACGATAGCGTAGCGAACGGCGACGTAAAGCGACCGGTATTCGTACGGGCGCCTCCGCGGTTAGCGATAATTTTCGCGAAGTTTCGAGTCGTATTATCGATACGTATAAGCAAGGCGTACAGTTCGGTAATATTTAGATTCTCCGTATCCTTATCGCGGACTTATAGTATTATTTCTTCGCTAAGGCCGCGTACTAAGATCTACTTAGCGACGTCCGGAGGGTATTCGGCGTACCTAATCTCGTATTAGAAGGCGGTATAGTACTCTTAGTAGGTCTTGTTTGCTTGCTTAAGTTTGTCTAAGTTTAGGCGCGTAGTTTGCTTACAGTCGGGGTCGCCGAAACTAGCGTCGAGGGCCTTCTAGATAGTAGCCGTTATAGTTGTTTCTATATTTTCTAAGAGGCTACGGCAGGAATCGAGGGCGGAGCTACCGAGTAGAGAAAACATAAATCCGGTCTTTAAAGCTTTAGTCGGATAGTAGTCGGCATTAGCGAGAAAGCGGATCTTAACCTATATCTTAAATTCTTCGTACACTTTACGCTTGCCGGTAAAGCGTTCGGGGTCGCTTAGCTTCTTACTCTTGTTCGAAGTAGGTGTAAATAGGTAAGAAGCAGGTACCGCGGCGCCTAGGCGAGTAGAGGCGAGCTACGACTAGAGGCGGCCTACCTCGTCTTCTTTTTCTACGATAGAAGTATTCGCGTCGCTAAGAGCCGTACTAAGGCTAGTACGGGAGACCGAGAGGAAACGAGTAGTATCTTTATAAGCCTTAAGCAGGTTAACGAGCAGTTCCGGGTCGGTAGCGTAGGCGTAATCTAGCTATTCGCGCGTAGCGGGGATTTTATTCTATACTAAGCTTAAAAAATCGGGTACTTCGTTAGGTCTTATGTTTTAAATCTATTCGTCGGGCGTGTCTATCTTAATAGAGGCGTTTTTTAAGGTAGTTCGTAATATAAGGGTTAGTAGCTAAGTAGTAAGAATGTATACGAAACTTTAAACTAAACTAAAGGGAGCACTAAATTAATATAGCTACTATCTATATAAGACGAACTGCGAAGAAAGGAAGAAGGGTACCTTAGAGGGAGAGCCCCTTCCTTAGTATTCCGCCCTACGGCCGTCTAGCGCGTCCGACGCGTAAGCGTAAACACGTATATCCGCTATCTCGTAGCGCCTTTGTCTCCTAGCTAACTTGCGTAGCGCGCGTATACGAACTCGTTTAACCGCTCTTAAGTAAATATGTTTCTCCTAGCTCTTCCCTACCTTCCGGTTCCTTCCTACTACTCGGATCTGTTCTACGACTCTATATATCTCGCTTGCTATCGTCCGTATATACGTACGCGTAGTTTAGTACAGTCCTATCGTTCGTATATTAATATATAACGTATTGTTCTACTATATACGGCCTCTGCGGGAGTCCCTAAGATATTACGTTATACGGCTAAGTAGGCGGCTAACTAGGCGACCTAGGCGACCTAGGCGACCTAGGCGACTCGGGCGTACTAGGCGTACTAGGCGTACTAGGCGTACTAGGCGACCTAGGCTAACTAGGCGACCTGCTTCGCTAGGGGCCCCTACTACTAAGGCAACTTAAATCCGACATTACTTCATAGTATAGCGGCTAGCTTGTAGGACTTGTCGGTGCTTTCTAGGCAGCTACTATAACACTTAGCTTCCTCGTATTAACTAAGGGTGTTAAGGCTGATTCTAATCGGATTAAAACTATTACTAAATAGCCGGTTCCTACGTTAATTAAGGAACTATAGTCGTTCCTCGGCTTCGCTAATTTCTATCGTCGCTTTATTAAGGGCTATTTACGGCATATAATGCCTCTAACTAAGCTTACCAAAACTAAGGCTAACCTAACTAGAGAGTTTAAATAGACTAATAGAGCACAAGCTGCTTTTAACGGCCTAAAGCAACGCTTCACTAATGTCCCCTTATTATACTATTTCGTACTAAGCAAGCAGATCCGAATTGAGACTAACGCTTTATAGTTCGCTATATCGGCTATTATGTTATAGCAATTAGATAATAACTATTACTAGCAGTGCTAGACCCCGTAGCAGTTCGGTTTCCGAACTACTAAACGTATATAGTTTGGTTTCTTAGCGGCGAACTGGCTCCCTAGTTCCGGTTTGGTTTTTTCGAACTATACAGATTCCTAGTTTGAACTAGAGACTATATTAGTTTTACTATAAGGACACTCTTATTCGACTGCCGGCTACGATTGCCGGCTATAGCGGTAACTCTGTTACATTTACTACGCTCTTTTGCCGTTGCTAGGGCGCAGTTACCGTTGCTAGGGCGTAGTTGCCGTTGCTAGGGCGTAGTTTTGCTATAAGGATACTCTTATTCGACTGCCGGCTACGATTGCCGGCTATAATAGTTACTAAATTGTATTTACTACGCTTTATTACCGTTGCTAGGGCGTAGTTGCCGTTACTAGGGCGTAGTTGCCGTTGCTAGGGCGTAGTTGCTATTACTAGGGCGTAGTTACCGTAGTTGCGAAAGCTTACCTATATAACGTTACGTAGGCGGCAACAATTAGGGCTTCGCGATATTCTTATACTTTCAACTTCTTCCTCTATACCTATACCGACAATAACTACTATACGCTGCGCCCCCGCCCCTTTCCCTTATAATAGCAAGAGAGAAGCGCGCCGCGCGCTAAATAGAAAATAGAACTAAAGACCGCGAGTTTGTTTTGCCTAAGCGTCTAACTAAAAAGCGCAAGACTAAAGAGGAGTACTCTACGAAGAAGAATTCTATACGAGACCGCGAGAGAAAGGACAAGATAGATAAGGATAAAAGAGCTAAGGATAAGAGAAGAAAGGCGCGGAATAAGGCATTCTATCGATAGCTAGCGCCTATAGAAAAAAGTGAAGGTTAGAATAAGAAGACAACCTAAGAGAAGGCTAAGAGGAGGAAAGAATTGCGGCTAGTTTTCGAGCGTAAAGTTCTAGTAGCGTAAGTCAATCTAGCTAGCGGCCGTAGCTAGCAGCTATAGCCGGTAGCCGTAGCCGGTAGCTATAGCCGGCATATTTTTCTTTAACACGTTAACTAATAGCATTTAGACCTATAGCCGCTACCTCTATCGATACGACCGATAGTAACGGAGATGTTTAGATAGCCGAGAACAACAATGCTAGAGTTTAGGATACCGCGACAGAGCTTAATGCTACGAATAAAGGAACTAAAAAAAGCGAGGAGATACTATACGTCGATCTAGTAACAGGTACAGTCTTAGGGCCTAACGCTATAGACGATAAGCGCTAGGAGTGGATCGAGTACAGTTAAAGAGACGAGATACTAGTAAAGGGCTAAGGTATAAGTCCTATCAATCTAGAAAATTATAGTTAAAGCTACTACGAAAAGCTAGCAAGGATTAGAATCGAGACTAGTCGTCTTTATATCCTCGATATAGAGTAGAAGTTTCTTTATTAGTATTAGAGCGAAGCCTTTGCGTCTATAAAGGCAAAGTAGCTTACGATTAATGCGATCGGGGCTAGGTATCTAGGGACGGCAGAAGTATTACTATAGGAGGAAGGGGTATAGGTAATTATTCTATACTCGGTATATATAGCCGGCGTTCGTAGCCGGTAGATGCTAACAGTTAGGTAGAAAGCGTTTCTCGAAGGTAGAGTGCTACTACTATATAAAATCTTTACTAAGGCAGAGAGGGCTTGTATCCGGAATCTAAGCTGCTAGTAGGATAGGTTAGTATTAGAATTCTCTAAATCTCTGTATAAGCCTCCGAAGGATTACCTATTTTAGCGATACGGCCCTATCTCGACTACTCCGTAGGTACCCGAAGAAGCTCGAGCGCTCTTTAAGGTCTTTACTAAGAAGCGGAAGGAGTTCGAGGATTAGGATTAGTTAATAGAGCTATTAGTTAGTCTTAAGTTTCGTAGTTAGACTCGGCCTAAGCATTTGCTTATCGAGTGTCTTATACCGAAAGAGGATAGATTGAGACTAAAAACGAGCTTAGATTCGTTAGGTATAGTAGCTCGGTTCCGTTAGTAGGAGAGAGCCGCCGTATAGAAGGCAAAATTCAGGTAGTTAGGGTAGCTAGGAAAGAAATTCTAGTAGTTAGGCTAGCTAGGGTAGCTAGGAAAAAAAATCTAGTAGTTAGGTAGCTAGGAAACAAAAAAAAAGGTAGCTAGCTATTTACTACCTAGCTGTTCCTAACGATACGATACTATAAAAGAAAGGGTGTTTCTCTATAGCTACTAGTATACATCTACTACTCCTAAGTCCTTACCTTACCGTACGAAACCTTAAAACATGCCGACCGATATTGTATATACACTAGGCGCTACACTAGGAAGGGTAATAACGAGACGATAGTCGAAACAGTCTAGTATACGAGCGAGATTGCGACAACGTCGAGAGGAGGTCGTATACTCACCTTCGAGCCTATCGAGTCCTAGACTACGATTAGGGCTAGATTCATCCTCTCCGAATCCTAGTAGTAGGAATTCATTATAGGGTACTACTACCTAGTCCTTACCTTTACGGAGTCTAAGTAGAAGGTTATTCGGAGATATAAGAACATCGAGTATTAACCCGGAAATCTTCGAAAAGGCTAGCTAGGCGTATCTTTAGAAACCCGAGTATATAGAGCAGTTCAATTAATAGGTCTATAAGATATAGTTCCCTTTATACTTACGTTCGAAGGAGTGTAAACTCCGAAAGTACTCGATACGATAGGGGAGTAAGGAGCGAACGGATACATTCTAGAAGTTCTTTATAGAGGGGGCATTGCACCGTTATACGACTTCTCGACTTAAAGGTTAACTAGTAATTGTCTACAACTTCTGCGGTTTAATCTTAAAATACCCGAAACTAGGGGATAGGAACTTATCGCCTACGAACTATCTCTATTCTAAACGGTGTCGGGAATCTTAAAGAGAGAGGAGAGTTGATATAGATACAGCGTTCTAGAAAGAGGTATGTCTTCTAAAATGCCGGCTATAGCTACCGGCTACAGCTGCCGGCTATAGATTCCGGCTACCTAAATTAACCGTAGAGATCTAGCTAATTATTATAGGCTGCGCTTAAGGAAGCTCTAGGATTAAAGGCTACCGATTTCTCCCCCGAAGACTTTAAGTAACTAGTAAACGAAATGCTAGCTATAAACGGTCTTCCGGAAGACTTCTACGAAAAGGAGTCTATACAAAAGATATACCTATATCTTATAAACTACCCTCCCCTATTTCTCGGCGCGATAACCTAGCGTATTATGTTCGAAAAGAACAAAGAGGCTACGTTAGACGACATTCGGGAGATCCTCCGTAATACTCGCCGAGTAGCTATTGCTATCGATAGCTAGTTAAGCCGGACTATAAGAGCCTCCTTCCTCTCGATTATGCTATACTTTATTAATTCGGATTAGAAACTCTAGGAACTTATAATCGGATTCCCTAAAATTCTAGGTTCCTATACTAGTAAGGATATAGCGAAGCTTGTCTATACGGCAATAGACAGGGTTAGCGTAATAACGAAACTGATCTCGATTACTATAGATAACGCTAGTAATAATCGAATATTGCATAAGGCGTTGTATATACAATTTACTCGCATATGTCTTTAAAATTACTAATTGTATCGATAGAGTCGAGTACGTAGAAGAGATTATAAGGTCTATAATCTAGCTTAATCTTCCGAATATTAAGCTCGCTACGATTCCGGATACGCACGACAATACGCACGATAATAACGATAAAGAGGAGCCTATTAATAGCCCTAGCCCTATTAAATCGGAGCCGACGTCGTTGCTAGTTGTATCCCTATAGAAGTTTCCCTACCTCGCTTATATAGTTCAAATCGCGATCCGAGCCCTCTTTAAGACGCTTAAAATTGCACTATTAAAGGACGACTAATAGAAGATCCTAGATAAGGATAAAGCAAAGTCGAAAGTCGAGAAACTTATTGCAGTAATAAGACGGGATAAGGTAGAGAGCCTCGCTCTCGTTTTATATAAGGTATAACTTTTGTCCGTAGCCGGCACCTATAGCCGGCAACCTAGTATAGTTCTAACTCTTTTTCTCTAGCTTCGTCGTCTAGCAATATATACGAACTCGAGCTTATAGAGATATAACCGATTCGAGGCTATTTAAAAGAACCTAATCGAGCGCCCTAAAACCGATACCTAGAATATCGCATAGAATAAGCGATAGCAAAAGCGGCCTCCTTAGCGCCTACTCCGTTTTACCTAAGACGTTAAGACCCGGTTCGATTCGACTTTCTATATAGTTATAAGGGGATATACTTTACGTACCGCTCTCGAGATCTATTAGAGTTCCGAGGGTATTAAGTAGCTCGGCCTTACTGCCGCCGAATAGCGCTAAGCAGAGTATCTCGTCGATATTAGTAAGCATTACGCGAAGGTTACTGCTACGATTAGAAGAACCCGAGGACCGACGATCTACCTTATCTTTACGTACTATAACTAGCTCTTTAACGAGCTCGAGGAAACCGTAGCTAAGCTAGCTAAGAAGAGCGTTCCCTAGAAAGTAGCTATAACGAAAGCTATAGACACCTCCTATACTAAGTTGTATAAATATTACAGTGCTACCTTTAACTCGTTCGGGGATATCTATAGCGTTGCGTGCTTACTTAACCCGGTAGAAAAGGATATATACTAGCAGAGGCCGGAATAGAAGGCGGACGAGGTATAGCCGAAGCATTACTAGACTATTCTAGAAAAGATGTTCTACGAGCGTCGGAAAGAAACTAGTCTAAATGTAGCTCCTATAAAGAAAAAGAAGGTTTAGAAGGCTCCGACATTATACCTATTTCGTAGGTAGGAAGTAGAGGTAGAAGAGGAAGCAACTACTAAAATAAATAAAGAAGAGTTCGATCTCTATCGGCGCGCGAGTAAGTACAAACCCGTAGGCTCGGAAAGAGGGCTAATAATCTCTAGATCTTACCGGTCTTCTAGACGAATTCGGAGACGATATTCTCGCTATATAGTAGCGGTTAGAGCCTAAGTTTCTAACGATAGCGTCGGTCGCTCGGGACGTCCTCGCTATCCTAAGCGTAGGTATAGGCTATAAGAGGTCTTTTAGTATCGCTCGTTACTAGGGCCGCTTTAATCGAATATACTCGCCTACTACCTTCGAATCTATTATAGTATTCCGATACTATCTCCTCTACTAGAATCGCTAAGGTAGGTTACTAAAGATTATACTAAAGGAGTTGATCGAGGAATTAGAAAACCTTAAGATCGAAGAAACCTAGGAGCGCGAAGAGAATACGAAATTTAGTCTAAGCGAAACCCTAATTAGCGATAACGAAGAGGAGGAGGGCGGAGGTAGAAGGCGATACTAGGTCGAGAAGCGGAAACGTATATAAGCTTAGAGCAGCTTTAAGGAGACGAAGCGTTTATATATAAGGTAATATAGCCGGCGTATATAGCCGGCATATGTCCGAAATGTGTTTCGAATTCCTAGGACCTAAACAGACTAGTTGCTATAGTAACCGACCCCGCTTACCTACGGACTATTTCTAATTCTCTATTCGCTCTTCCTCTCCTTCTTCCCTTTCCCTATATTCTTAAAGACAAACATACCTTAAGGATTCGGCTCTTCGGGCCTTCCTAAGCCGGCTACCTCCCCTTCCTTAAGCTACTATCCTTTATTCGAATCTAACGATAACCTAATAAGGCGGTTTGATAGAAGACTATTTGTTCTAGAAGGCAAGAAGCATTAATGTCTCCTTACGATTATATACTTATTAATTTTCTAGGTCCTACCGATATACCCTCGTCGCCTAAACGCGTAGATAAATATCTTTAGAGGCTAAAGGGCAAGGGTAAAGCAAGCTAAGTATAGGGAGACCGTAGCGAGAACGAGATATCGGAAGAGTAAGGCTCTCCGTAGTATATACGAAGGAAGGGGGTTCCTCGGAAAACAGTACCGAAAAACAAGAAGGCTATAGGTAGATAGGAGAAGGCTAAAAAGAGTAGGCGGACGAAGACTATCGCGAAGAAAAGTTATCTTTCTATTAAAAGAAAGGGAACAAGGCAGGACTCGACGATAAAGAAGCGGCGCTTTAAACTAGGTACTATTACCCTTCGCTAGATCCGGCTTTTCTAAAACAAAAGAGGGACCGAGCTTTTAATCCCTAAGACTCCCTTCTAGCGACTCGTCCGAGAAATTATATTAGATTTTCGGTCTAGTATGCGATTTACGGCTAAGGCGATTAGTACTCTTTAGGAAGCTACGGAGGCATTTCTCGTAACCGAGCTTAAGCTTTTAAACCTCCTTGCTATCTATACGAAGCGGGTTACTCTTTAAAATAAAGATATACAGCTTCTAGCTAAAATTCGGCGTCGGTTTATAGCGGATTAGTTAGAAATTGTATTTAGTCGTTAGATTAACCTAGGAGGAGGCCCATTTTCGTATCCTTTTGCCGGCTATAGGTACCGGCTACATTTCTGATTTTATCTCCGCGCCGTCCCTAAATCTAAGGTACGAAGTAGAAACCTAGCGCTCTATATTTACCCGGCTATTACAGAGACGAGCTACATTTAGATTAGTTTCTTCGTATATCGCGATCTAGCGGGTAGTAAGCGAAAGGGCGATAGAACGTTTATAATACGTCTCTATTTAGACCTAAAACACAAAGGTCCTAAGGAGCCCTAGCATCCTAACTATAAGGAGATTCTTTAGTATTAGCACTTTGATCCTCTATACTACGAGGCAGATAGCAAGCCTACGAGAGAGAAACTTTAACGAGAAATTCTCTATAATACGTAGCGCTATTGTATAGCTATAGATACGCACTAAGTCCGGCAACTCGAAGAAGAATTAAGATAGCGTATTAGCGACCGAGGAAGAGATCGATAGTATACTAGTAGAGTCGAGGTCTTATAAGCGAAGCATAAGATAATATAGGCTCTTAGTCGTATAGAGTAACGTACTATATAAATAACTAGGCGTACTACTCTTATTCACTTACGACCTATATCCTAGGATACTCTTCTCGTACTTTTTATACTCTTTTCTAATACCTTACCTATAAGCGCTCCGCGATAACCGAGTGAATATAAGCTATAGGGTTTCCGCTCGGTACCTTAGCCTCCGAGATAGGGCGGAGTTGAATTTAGAGCGATAGCCGGCACTCGTAGCCGGCATATAGAGACGGTAGTAGGCCTTTTCCTACTAAATAACTAGCTTGTTTAGTATAGCCTACCTAATATTTCTTATATTTACTAGCAATAGGCCTAGGTTACTTATAAGATTACTATAGCTAGTAAAGGCATTACTAAAGAATATCTATACTATAGTAAGATACTATTATTACGCCGGCTATTTATTAAAAGGAGGCTTTCGCCTATTACTATGCCGGCTATATATGCCGGCTATATTTCAAAGTCTCCCGTACCTGCCTTTTTTAGCCGTACCTGCCTTTTTTAGCCGTGCCTGCCTTCTTTCCTTGCTCTAACGTTACTATAATATAGGCTTGCGCGAAGCTTACTCTATTACCTAGCGATACCGCGACACTACCGCTATATTCAACCTTCGCATCGATACCTATACCTCTACGCTCTATATCTACTACCTCCGCAATACCCTCGCTCCGCGCGCGCCTTCGTACACCTTCGTAACGCACTTTTTTCCTCAATTCGACGACTTTTATAATAGCGAGTCCACTTAACTAAGTTACGACGCCTCGCAAGAAGGGACCTAGTGCTTCTACGGGTCGTAACAAGACCGGAAATAGTAGAACGAGTATAGTATATTAACGTAAGAGGGCTACTGCTACTACGGCTAGCTCCGGTACTAGAAAGGGCGTCGCGAGTAAGGCTCCGCGTAAGACAACGGCGGGCAAGGCTCTACGTAAGACGACAACTAGCGCTTCTACTACTAGTAGCAATCGTATAAAGCGTCGATAGCGCCTAGGAAGTAAGTCCTATTTATAGCCGGCAGCGTAGCCGGTAGCGTAGCCGGTAGCGTAGCCGGCATTCTTACTGTCTTTTTACTAATCCTTCTTTAGCCGTAGCCCTCCGTAAGATTCGGCAGTATTAGAAGAGTTCTTAGCTCCTAATCCGCAAAACTCCTTTCTAACGACTTGTTCGCGAAATTGCCTAGGATTATAGAACGGACCTTCGCTTCTAAGCCTCCGCGATAGGCGCCCTTTAAGAGGCTATAGAAGCCTACCTAGTTCGTATCTTCGAATGTATGTTTCTCTTCTACCTCTTTTCGGACTATACTAATACTATTTTAGCGGTCAACCTTATAGCTATCTACGCGAAGCGTATAACGATTATAGACAAGGATTTTAAAGCACTCGATTAGATTCTAAAAGGCTAGAATGTCTATATTCGAGACGGTGCTAGGTAGGATAGATGTTCTAGTAGAAAGGATGTTCGTAGTGTTATCTACAAGCTTTTCTATATACGAAATAAGCCGCTATTATACGGCGCTATATACCGCGCTCTAAATACTCTCTAAGCATATATATATAGTACAGTATACTTTATTAGCCGTACGGAATAGAAGTCTCCTAAAATCCCGTTAGTACTAAGGAGTAAAAAGGCCGGCTACGCTGCCGGCTACGCTGCCGGCTACGCTACTAGCTACCCTGCTAGGTTTTTCAAAGAACTAAAAGAAGATAGACATTCCGGTTAATTTATATTAGTTTAGATTTTTACAAAAAGAAAATAGGGAAAAATAAGGAAGGTTGAAGAGCCTAATAGTTATAGTTATAGGCACTATCCCTGTTTTCTAGAGCATATTATATACCTGCCTTCGCAACTCTACCTAATACTCCCTCTAAATATCCTTATACTCTACCTACTAAAAATTCAACTAGGTACCTAGACCTATAGCTGCCTCTACATCTTTCACTATCTTCTATAGGTTGAAGGCCTCTTCTATAGTAGCCTCTACCTCCTTATATAATACGAAGTTACTACCTACCCTACCCTTTACATCTCCTAAATAACTAAGAGTTCTAAGGAACGAACTAGCATTCGGCCCTAGTATAGCGAGTAACTGGTAGAACGTTCTATAGAGCTGCCTTACAGCTCTTTCACATACTATACCGATACCGAGGGAGGAGCTATCCTAGTACTTAATGTTATCGAATAGTTCGGTAGGAAAGTATATAAACTTCTTAAGGAGGAGGACTTCTAGGGAAATCGATGAGTTCTGCCTAGATCTAGATAAAGACATTCTGCTAAGTAGTTAGGGAATTGAACCGTAAACGAAAGGATAAAATTCATACCTAAGGAGTGCAGTTTCCGAACTGAACTATAATGCCTTGTATGTGTATATATGTATATGCTTTTGATTAGTTAGTGCCCTTAGCTAATTGTCTATAGATTTGAGGTTATATAAGTACCTTTATACAACTACGTAGCCTAAGTAGGATTCGAAAATTCTATAAGTACTAAGGACTAAAAATGCCGGCTACGCTGCCGGCTACACTGCTAAGTCTTACAAAGGGCTTGCTTAAAGCTACGTATACATTCGTACACTTCTTAAAAACCGATAAATTATATAGTTCGAACTAGCTACTTATATAGTTGCTTAGCAAACCAACCTAAACTAAACTAGAGTTTCGGCTTAGCAAACTAAACCAAACCAACCCGAACTACTACGGGGTCTAACTAGCACCCGATTGCCTTCTTTTTACGAAAGATAATCGATATAGAACGTCGATATAAGACCTACGAGCAAGAGCTCTTAGCAATCGTAGAGGCCTTCAAGTATTAGCGCTACTATCTTAATAGTACTTAGTACACAATTTAGGTCTATATAGACTATAACAACCTGCGTAGTATTACTAAGGTTACAAGGGTTATAGGTCGATAGGCTAGATAGGCCGTCTACCTCGCCGGGTTTGATTTTGATATATTATACTAGCTAGGCGTAAGTAACCCTACCGATAGCCTATCGAGGCGACCTAACTACGATAGCGAGACCTAATACATTAATTCTTTGTTTCTAACCCTGTAGTATAAGATTGCTATAGCCCGTATTATTAATAAGTAAGCGTAGGATAAGCGGACTTCCGGACCCCGCGGCGGCAATAAATACTATAGCGGAGTTGTCGTTCTTCTAGTGCGCGTTAGAAAGGACGTAGATCGCTCGAGCTATAATAACTCGATTAAAGACATTGCTATCTATAGTAATAGCCTATATAGCGATAGCACTATAGAAGAGGTTGTAGTAGTTCCGGCTGCTAG
The DNA here is from genome assembly GCF_000340215.1 of Pseudocercospora fijiensis CIRAD86. Lineage (NCBI taxonomy): Eukaryota > Fungi > Ascomycota > Dothideomycetes > Mycosphaerellales > Mycosphaerellaceae > Pseudocercospora > Pseudocercospora fijiensis. The sequence goes on from NW_006921532.1 coordinate 6,771,090, forward strand.
TGCTATTAGATACATATAATGCGTACCTCGTTTAATAGCGAGGGTGCTATTAAATAACCTTACAAATAGGGATAGTTAATCGTTTATAGATAAGCTGTTACGTGCTTAGCAGAGGGACGCCTTTGCTATCGAGCGTATTAATAGGCTTGTAAGTAGACGGGCGACTCGATCTAGCAAGAGTAATAGTTAGTCGATCGACGACAAAGGTTACTTAAAGTTTAAGGGCAGATACTATATCCCCGCTAAACAATCGATTAGATAAGAGCTTTTAAAGAGGTACTATAATAGTGAACTCGCTAGTTACTATAGCATAGAGAGGTCGCACGAGTTACTATCGCGCATATACTACTAGCTAAATAGTAAGCGGTATATAAAGGAGTATGTGTAGACCTATGCAGTATACTAGCGAGTTAAAGTACTAAAGCACTTACTATTTAGCGAGTTGTCTTCACTCCCTATTCTAAAGAAGCCTTTTATAGAGCTTACAATAGACTTTATTATAGGTCTTCCCTCTACTAAGCGAAGGGGAAGCAAAGACGTCTTTAACGCTATACTAGTTATTATAGACCGATTTACTAAGGGTGCTCGTTACATTCCTACTCGAAAGGATTAGACTGCTATTGATATAGCTAAAGCCCTATAGAACAACATCTTCTATAGCTATTAGGGGACCCCTAAGGGGATAGTCTCCGATAGGGGCTCGACATTTATATCGCACTATTAGAGCGAATTATGCCTATAGCTAAGACTGAAGCATCGGCTATTAATAGCCTTCTATCTATAGACTAACGGTCAAACAGAGAGGCAAAATGCCACGCTATAGTAGTACCTACGTAGCTATATTAATAAAGACTCTAATAGATAGGTTAACCTTCTATAACTAGCCGAATTCGTATACAACAATAGTATGCATTCATTAACTAAGGTCTTACCCTATATAGCTATAATAGGCTAGAACGCTACTATGCTATAAGACCCCCTATCGCTCGAGGCCGAGCGTAAGGAAAGGGAAGCGCGTTAAGTACCCGAAATACTAGCGGCTATTAAGAGGGTTTAGAAGATGCGAGAAATCTATACTAAGATAGCCGAGAAGTTAATAAAGGCTTAAGAGTACTAAAAGACCTACTACGACAAGCACTATACGCTAAGGACCTTTAAACAAGGCGACATAGTTATACTAAGCACTAAGAACCTCCGCATCCGCAAGCACCTATTACCTAACGGCAAAACAAGGCCCAAGCTCGTACTAAGATACATTAGTCTATTCCGTATTCGAGAAGTTAAGGGCTCCTCCGTATAGGCCTATTAGTTGTAGCTTCCTCCTTATTATACTATCTATAACACCTTCTATGTATCCCTCCTTAAACTATATTACCTACGCGAGGGGGATGAAGCCCCTACTAAACACGAAGACATACTAGCGGATAGTAAAGAGCTATAGTCTATAGAACGTATTCTAAAGTACCGGACTAGGCAAGGCAAGAAGGAGTACCTATTAAGATAGTAAGGCTATTTACCTAAATAGGACTTATAGGAAGCTAAAGGTTCCTTTAAGGACATAACTAAGTTGTTAGATGAGTATCAGACTAGTATAAAGAACAAGAAGAAGGCTAAGGGCCTATAATGTCGCCTAGGAACAATGCTACCCCCGGGGTGCTATTAGCTAACTAATTAGAGACAAGCAATTGTTAGCAACAAAGGACAATAAGACTATACTAGGCGCACTACGACGCGTTAATTAATTAGTCGTATGCTCTTTCAAGGGCTCTACCTCTTTACTAATGCGCCCTATAAGGCCCTTCTCCTAGTATTTAAGTCCCCCTCTTATTCCTTTATTCTATTAAGACCTAAGGCCTAGGCGGTCGATAGAGGCGGCGCGCGCGCGCGGACGAATAGTGTTAGTAATAATAATAGTAACGACGGCGTTACGCTTGCGCTAAAGGGCGATACGGCCGGCGCGGCTATATTAGTAACGGTGTTACGGAGTGTGTTGTTAGTCGACGAAGGAAATCGAAAGCAAGGTAAAGTTAGCGCTAAGACGACTAGCGCCGCTATTGTTAACATTACTTGCTATTGTTACTATACCTACGGACACAACCTCACCTATACTACGAGCCTAAGGCACCTTTAATTAAAACTTTAATCAAAACTTTAAGCCGCCTAAAAGATTAAGCGACTAATAGACTAACTAAGGGCAAAACTATAGAGCTAAGCTAGCCGGGGTCGATCTTGCGGATAATAGGTTACTCCTCGATCTATCTAACCCTTTAAGCGAGGCGAACCTCTACTACTACACTTATAATAGCCTTTACCTATAGAAACTAGAAGAACTGAGTTTTTTAAAAAGATATAATTAGTTAACACTTAAAGGCTACCAAACCTAACTAATTAGGGCTAGTAAAACTACGATAGTAAATAATAGCCCTCGTAATAATAAGAACAACCCTCGGAACGGACAAACCCTCGGAAGCGGACATTACTAGGTCTTTTAAGAGTAGACGCAAAGAACTCGGTACGACATTACTTAGAACGGAGGTAGGGCTGCAATACCTCGTACGTCTATCTATTATAGTAGGGAAGACGCGCTCGTATTGTAATTAGTCGATAGTCTCTAATTCTTATAGTTATATATTACTTTATTATATGCAAGGATAGCGCAGTTAGAGTTAGACATTGTATTGTATTAGAGGTAAGGTTTGATATAGTTATATAATCGGTAATTGCGTATTTAATTTAGCGCGGACTAAGAAGCTTGCTAGACCTGCTAAGTTAGTAGCGATAGAGGTTAAGAATAGAATATAGACCGGCTACGAGGGCGCGGCCTTTAGAAGGGAAGCGTATATTAGGACTAAAGAGGTTATACGTGATTAGTATATAACTAGGCTCGAGTAAAGCTAGGGTCTCGATGCCTTAGGCAGGGCTTAGCGCTTAGCGTTAGGCCAACTAGCCTGCCTTCCTCCCTCTCCTCTTAGATCTTTATCGAATACTACCTATACCTACTACTACCCTATCTACCTGCTAATATACCCTTCTTATACTTATAAAGTCTAGGACGATATCCTTCTTAACTTTATAGAGCTAGATCGAGACAAGGACTTCTAGAATAGACCCGATAGACCGCTTATTATCTATAACAGAGATTAGATAACTGTCCTCCGTAGCCTCTCTATCCGTAACGAGAGTATCGAGAGCGAGGATACGTACGATAAGCGAGACAATCTCCTATTCTCCCCTACCTAGTTCTATACTATAATAAACTATAGTCTAATATTGCTATAGACCTACTAGGATACTAATCGGGAAGGAGAGCTATTGCTAGTATCTTAAACGCTTAAGGCTAATGCCGCTTTCTAGTATAGAGAGAACAAAATTAGCAAAGATAAGGCTAAGTTCTTTAAGGTATAGCAACTGTTAAAGACTAGCTTCCGGTCCCGCGTCGTTAGCCTTGTTATATAATAGCTCGTCGATAAAGGTCGGGTTGTTATTACTAGAGAAGAGAATCGTATAGAGACGATCGGAGCTGCCCTCTCTCGACTCGATAGTAAGTAATATATCGATCTTATTAATAAGATCTACGAGTAGACACTCTCTACAGCTACCTAGCGTAGTTAGCCTAGAACGGACCTACAGTTTACGACTATAGCCCGAATAATAAAGGAAATCGAGCAATTCCTAACATTGCGTAAGTCTATCCGCAATATAGACATCGGCTACCTTCGTAGATTAGTCGACTTCTTAATCCTAGCATTCTTTAGTGCTAGATAGGGCAATTATAGGCGCTTAATAATATATCTGCAGTAGCTCCTTAGTCCTAGTACTAATCTAGTAGCATAATACGCACTCCTAATATCTAGTGTAGTCTCTATAAACGGTAACAAGGGCTATACGGTCGTAGCTAACGAGTGCCTTAAGTTGTAAGTCGAGCTAGGTAGAAGCATTACCTAGTAACGCTAATAATAGTCTAGGCATAACTACGAGTATTCTAAGGATATTAACCGCTACGCTAATTCGACCTACGATATACGAGCTACATTTAAGAAGGTAGCTCTAAACCGGGAGCTATCTAGAGTGCTACGTAGTATAATAACTAATATAACTAGTATTAAGCTAAGTAGTTATTATGCCTATAAGGACACCTCTATCGATGTCTTTAGTAGGGCTAAGAAGCTGTATTCGGATAGATACACAAAGCCGTACGGCAATCCTAGAGGCAATGTCTCTAATAACATTTAGTAGCTCGGAGGTATATAGATCCTAGAGAAGGTAGCTAACTTTAACGAGAGTAATAAGCAGTATTATTAGGGTCGTAGCACCGTATCGATAGACTAGGAGATAGAGGCTGCTACTATTGCTAAACGTATAGCTACTAGCGACCTTAGTGCTATCGAGGACTCTACTATCGATAGTAATAACTCTACGTAGGCTAGTGCCGTCGATCGTCGTACTAGGTAGTTAGGAAAGGAGCAAGGAGATAAGGATATATAAGAGGCATAGGAGCCGCAAACAACTACCTATCTTAACGAGCTTGACTAAGAGGCTAGTGCTAGATAATAGGTAGCTCTCTAGGTAGGCGTTAATTGTTAATCGGACGTAGGAGAAAGGAGGGACTACTTAGAGATTAATAGCTCGCTAGAAGGAAGAATATATTAGAATTATAAACGAGGGCTAAGAATGGTTTCTACTCCTTTAACTAAACTATTCTCGCTACAATCTCCCGTTTTAGTCGTATTAGCGCTATCGATAGGTTTGCCTTCGTAGTCGAGTATATTGCCGCTTCTATAGTCCTTTATATTTACAAGCTAGGTCGTAAGACGCTTTAGCCTAATCTTATTAAAGGCCTCTTCCTCGTAAATTATCTTAAGCACATCGCTATTGCTCTAGTCGAACAATGCTTATTACGTCTCTACGATAGCTTCTAGGTGCTAGCATAGCTTCTAGGTACTAGTATAGCTTCTAGGTGCCTTAGGCACTAAACTAATAATCGGCCGCTATCGCCTCGCCTTAAGGTATAGTTATATATAGCCGTTATTGTTGCCTTACTATTGTTATAATAGCGCATTGCTATTAGTAGAGGCAAACCTTACCTACGTAGCGTATATCGACCTTCGCTTTCTAACCTTAACTTCTTCTTCTATATATATATATATACTAACATACTAATACTAACACCCCTAGCAATATACTAGCTATCGGCTCTTAATAGTAATAGTGTCGATACCTCTTTATCGTATATAGGTAGCTCTATAGCGATTAATACTATTCCTTGCTAGTTCTGCGGCTTGCTACCGATAGAGCCGCTTATCTAATAGTTAAGGTTCCTCGGCAGGTAGTTTGTTTAGTCCTTCCTTCGAGGTTAGTCTCCGATAGGCTTTATCGATATAAGACGTTACGAAGGCGACTCTCTTAGCGAGTAGGTTGTTTGTTTTCTATAGCTTTAGCGGGCGCCGACTACGCATTTAACCGAAAGAGTATAGCTATTGTTATTAGATTATCGCAGTCTTGTCTTAGTATAACAAACTGCGGGTCTCGGGTAGATTAGCGGAGGTAAAAACTCTTTAGTAAGATACACCTATAATACGGCCGAAGGTTTAACTTTAGAAGGTAAAAACTCTTTAGTAAGGTATACTAATAAAGTAGCGACCCGATAGAGCACTCTCCTACTAAGTAGATAGGCTATAGGCTTCCTACGTTTAGATTCTTTATAGGATAATAGCTCTCGAGAACGCATCTAGTTAAGTCGGCGTAACGCCTTCGTTAGGACTATTAGATATAACCTTAGTCGTTGCGTAAGGGCGTCTAGTATACTATATACTTAAGCCCGAAGGCGCTTAGTCTTAGTCTTTACTGCTATACGACTATAGCCCTTTGCGTATTAAGACTGCTATTCGACTATAGTGCGTACCGAACCGAGCGCATTAAGACTACTATTCGACTATAGTGCGTAAGCGTATTAACATTGCGCTCGACAACCTTTTTCTACGGTGTCTCTTAGAGATACTAAGAGCGCGGTTACACTCTATTATTGTCTAGGTACTAATAAGTGTCGCTTTAGCAATCGCTGTCGTGTTTCGCTTAATAAGTCCCGTCCTATATACCTTATCTTCGGTTATACGTACTATAGTTAGTAATAGAATACGTTAATTGTTACGCATTGCGCGTAGTATATAAGCTATATATAATTCTAGTATGCTTCTAGGCGTGTGCTTCTATAGCCGCTTAGTGCCGCTAGTTAAATAGATCCCCGGACGCTACTATTCGTTTTCTCTGCCTTGTATAGTAACTAGTTATCGGAATGATCGTTCTAGGGAGAGTCTAAGCAATAGAGGGCGTTAACGTAAGAGGGCTATCGTAGCTTCTCGAAGAGATGTTCTTATCTCGATATACGTTATCGCTCTACGTATCTATCCTTGCCGTATATATTGTAGTGCTAATAGCTGCGGTATAATAAGTATAGTGTTAGTGTTAGTGTTGTCGGCCTCTCGATTAGACTTCGAACTACGGCTTCTCGATTCGACTTCGGTACGCTATAGGTGCCTAAGGCTACGGCCGTCGTTATCGTGTTAGACACTTTAGTTAGCGCTATTTGCTAGAAATGCGCTTAATCGACGTATCTCGCTACATTAGTAATATGCTATTATAAAAGTCGTAAAGCCGGTATTATTAATACGCGGAAGGAAGCAGCTATAACGTTTAATCCTACTAATTAAGCGCTCTGCTATACTAAATCCGGGGTCTTAGCGGGACTCGGTATCCTTGTCGCTTCCTCGAATTTACGCTTCTCGACTAGCTCCTATATACGATTTACTAACACTATCTACTATCTACTATCTACTATCTACTATCTACTATCTACTATCTACTATCTACTATCTACTATCTACTATCTACTATCTACTATTAACTATCGACTATCGACTATCGACTATTGTATAAGATAGGCTACGAGACGCGTTAATAGCTAAGGCAAATATATATAGCGAGCTTACAAGGACATAATAGAAGAGCCTACTTAGCGAGCTTATAAGGACCTACTTAGCGAGCTTATAAGGACCTACTTAGCGAGCTTACAAGGACATAATAGAAGGGTAGTAAGGAAGGACCTTCTTAAATGCTAGCGCTAGCACTAGCGCTAGCATAGGCTATAGCTAGTTTATTACACGCTAGTCCTCGTAGAAGTAGCTTAATAGCTCTCGTAGAAGCAGCTTAACTAGCGCTCGTAGAGGCAGCTTAACTGCGATACCTACGACTATCGATACCTATAAATAGAAGAGTAGTAAGGAGCTAGCACAGCGATATAGAAAGCCCGCACTACCTTAGTTATAGCAAATAGATATACGCTAATACAATAGTCGAAACCTCGTATATACTACCGTAAGTACCGTATGCCCTTCTATTCTATTCTATTCTATTCCTTAGCTATCGAGTTAGGTTCTTATCGAGCAGATTCTCTAGTATAGTATCGGCGCTAATAGTAGTAAGGTTCTCTTATATATGCCTTTAGAGTTAGAGAGGGGTGCGAACGTATACTTAACGACGACGACCTAGCGATCCTATTAGCGATCCTATTAGCGACGACTAGCCTATAAGACGGAGACTAGCCTCCGATAGCCTACGCTCGCTACGTAGTACACGACTACCCCTCTCCTTAGTAGTACGACTAACTATACTTAATAGCTACTCGGCCTATATAGCGCGCTACTCTTATACCTAGTCGATTCGTAGGCGACGCCGAGTTATATAGCTTATTGCAGGACTTATAGAGGCATAACGCTTATTACGTTTATCGTCGGGGCTACGAGTAGGGGTAGTAGTAGGAAATGCTAGGGCTAGATTGTCTAGAACCCTAACCTTAAGCTTTACTACTTGTGTTAATAGGCTAGAGCCGGTACTAGGGCCGGAAGCACTAGTAGTAGTAGCGACCCTCTAGATCTTATTTATACGATAGCCTATCCTCGCTACCTTATTACGTAAGGACTCTATAATACCTGTCCGGAGAGCTATTCGTATAGCGTTCTAGGTAGCTAAGCGTTATGCTAGCGTAACTATCGATGTATTTAGTAATACGGGGCGGCCGGCCGTAGATTAAGAAGATAGTCTAGTACTAGTAGCGGTAGTAGCCTCTATAGTAGTAGCATCTATAGTAGTAGCCTCTGCGGTACGAGCGTTGTCTACGCGCTTCTTTGCTTTTGCTTTAAGGCTAGCCTTCTATTTAGCAAAGACACTTAGGCTAATCCGCTTAATCTCGTTAATTAGCTTATATAACGCGAAGGGGCGCTAGGTAATATTAAGACCTAGGCTGTTATACTAATCTATAAACTCGACCGATTTCTGCTTAAGTAGCCTCTAATCGACGACTATATTCTCCTAGTATTCTAGCTAGCTCGTAGTAGTAAATATATTGCAAATACTCTATAGCTTGCGATCTTCTAGTATAATCTTAGGGGGGCGGTCGGGTATATAGCGATAGGACTACTCTAGATACTTGTTATTCTTAGAAGACAACTAGGCCTGTAGCTTCTAGAATGCAATAGCGGGACGAGTTCCTATTCCTAGCTTACGGAATAGAGGACCGGTAGCCTCTAGCGGTAGTTTGTTCTTATAAAGGGAGTCGAGCTTAGGATTGCAGTTATTATAACAATACTCGCTCGATAGCGGGTCCTATAGATATATTACCTTATCCTCGCTAAGATGCTATAGGATAACCTTACGCGGGTAGAGGCCTTGTTCTCGATATCGATTATTCTAGAAGTGCTTCTAGATCTAAGGAATCTTGTCGTAGGTAGCTATCTCTACCTTAGTCTAATATACTAGATTAGCCTCGTCTTCGCTAGCGACGCTCGCATTACTATCTATAGCCTAATCTCCCTCGGTATCCTCTCTAGGGAGTTGTAATTAACCTAGGCCTAATAGACGGATTAGTATATAGCGGTACCTACGGGACCTAGGCTTAGCTTTAATCGCTAAATAATAGGAGTTAGGGCGCGGCTACTTCTTACTATCGTTAATCTAGTGTAGCAAGAATACGAATACAAGACTCCGCTTGCCTTATTATAGAAGGGTACGACCGATACGACTAAGCCGCTATATTAAATCCTCGATGTCTCGAGTAATCGGATACTTAACCTAAGCAACGATCTCGATATCTAGAATGTTTAGACCGACACTAAATGCAGTCGTAGCGATTATAACGCGAATGTTCGATAGGCTACTAGGGCTCTCTATAGTGCGGCTATATTACTTATATCGGCGGGTCTAGTCGCGCTTTGCTACACTACTAGTATAGAATAAGACTATAGTATACACATTAATACCCGCATTGTCCTATATATATCGCTTCTTTAGATTAGTATAGTTAGCCGTTGTAGCAACTAGCTAGGCTCGAATAATATTAGCTAGCTCCTAGATAGACTTCCGACTATCGATAAATAGTAGAGCCTTCTTAATGCCCTAAGGTATAGCCTCCCTATTTAGACCGACGGCATTGTTAGTTACGAAGTATAAGTAATCGTAGCCGCTAAGCTTATCCTTATTAATAGTGCGTAAGATATACGTAGTATCCGGTCGATCGATACTACTCCGAAGGACCTTAGTCTTATATAGTCTATTTCTAATAGGTCGAAAGCCTCCGTTCTTAGCTACAAACTCCTCTGTTTCCTCGGATATAGTTGTAGAACAGCCTAGCTATACCGTGTCTATACGAAGCAGCTTCCGCAAAGAGAATATCTAGGCGTACTCCTTACGGAACTCTTTCTACTTAGCAATAAGGTGCATCTTATCGACAACGACTAACCTAATTCGAGCGCGGATCTTTAGGTCTCGAATAATAGCCCGGAAGTCCTTACTAGCTACAGTCTCGGGGCTAAGAATAATATAGTAAACCTTGCTATCGACGATCTTCTAATATAGATCTCGGTCGAGGCTCTTATTCTCTATAGTAATATTAACTACGTTAATAAGGTAGTTCGCCTACTAGGCAGTCTTTCGTATATCTTCTATATACTCTTTACTAAGACGGTTAAGTAGAGTAATCTCGAGAACGACTATACCCGTTAGCAAGCTAAAAGCCTAGAAAGGCATACTCTTGCCTTCGCTAGTCTTTGCAATTATTATCGTATTAGTATAAGCAAAGATAATAGACTAGATACTATCGATTTGGGAATCCCGTAGCATATAGCCTTTGCCTAAATGTATCTTGTCTAAGATCTTCCGTAGACCTTAGATTACAATATCGCGGTAGACTTTAATAGCTTCTAGAGTACGTATAGTATCGTAGACTAACTACTACACTTGCTCGAGTAATGTATTAGCATTAAAGATCGTGTCGCACCGCTGCTAAAACTAAGCCTTGTAATTACTCTTTCGGACTAGCTATTCGAGGGCTAGTAGATAACTGAAGTCTAGAGACTCTCGAGTAATAGCGGCGCGACCTAGGAGCTCGACCGGTCTAATAGGCTATTTACTCGCCTTCTTCGAGGCAGCTGCATTCTTCTTCTTATTCTTCTTCTCGGCGCGGCGCTACTTCTTACTCTTCGCACTAGAGCCTAACTTAGGTAGCATTGCGGCGGCGGCGACAGTAGTAATAGTAAGAGCAAGGCTTAATAGGCTCGAGTGCCGTATTATTAGTATAGAAGTGTCGTATTAAAGCTAGACTTTTAAAGTAGCAGCGGCGGCGACGATAGCAACAATATCGAATTTCGAATATACGCGAAGTAGCTAGACTAACTACGCGTATATATATGCGCCTAGGTTATTGCAGTCGCTACGATAGTAGCTATAAACGGATATTAAATAGTAGATTTGTATAGAGCGCAGCCCTAGGTAGTAAGATAGAGACAATAGCAATACTTTTTAGGTATTCTAAAGTATAGAGATTAGAGAGATAGTTAATGCGACGGACCGTACGTGCTTTGTTTAGCGCTGTATATACTGTTTGTATATAAGTAATATATAGTAGGGTAGAATAAACGGAGTACGTTACGAAAACTTTTTTTCTAATCGCGTCGATCCTATCGATCCTATCGATCCTAAGCGATCCTAAGCGATCCTAAGCGATCCTAAGCGACCGAGTCGCGACCCGACTCGCGCCCGGATTACTTAGGATCGATAGGATCGACGCGATCGACGCGATCGATAGGATCGATATAGTAAATTTTTGTATATATAGGATCGCTCTAGGTCGCTCGTAGTCGCAGTCGTTAGTAGTGTTTATACTATTCGTATAGTGCTATATTAATACTTATCGACTCGTCGACTCGGTCGTATTAGTCGACTCGGTCTAAACTAGAATATACTAGTAGTACTATAGTTTTAAGTGTATTACTATTACATTAACCGTCGTTACTATATATCGCTGTATCCTGTCTTATACGTTCTCTATAAACTATAAAATCATTCTTCGCCGCCTTAGTATTATTGTCCTCTGTGTTTCGGAGATGCGATTTCTATATACTCTATATAGTACGTTGCCTTTTTATTACTCGCCCGTAAGCCTTTACGGCTCGTATTTCCTTATCCTCCTATTCCTCGTCGTAAATTGTGTTATACGTCTCGAAATCAACTATACTATTAATATAGCGAGTCCTATACGGGGCGCCTTCGTCTATAGATACGGCGTATAATGTGTAATAGACTAGTAGTAGGCTATATACCCGTCGCCCTTTAAGTCTACTATAGTACGGTAAAAGACGCCGTAGCCGGATTATCGTTAGACTATACGTATCCTTATACTCGCTCTTGTCGTTAACATAGTCGTAAAGCTTAATAAAAACGCCTATAACGGGCCTCCGTTTCGTCCTAAGCCCCTTCCTATATTTGATTCCTATCTCTATATTAATCGAGATTACGTACTTTAGTTAAGCTAGTAGGCGACCGCCGAATCGAACCGCTAATTTATTAGGTGTTTCTATATAATTAACGTTGTATTCCTATACCTATATAAAATTATAACGTCTGTTGCCGTAGAGCCCCTCCTAGTTTAGTATATATCTCGCGAAGTCGGCTGCTACTACGTTAGGATGTTCTATATCCTTACCCGTAGGCTTCTAGTATCGGATTCTACCGTAGAAGCAGATCTCTATGTCTAGGACGTATATACAGTCTGTTACGATATCGTTAGGGTCGGCTGCGGTGCTTAATGCGCTATTCTTATCGTAGGCACCCTATTGCCGTACGAATACCGCAATCGCTTATTAGAAGTCGCGACCTAAGTTCTCTTCTATTATAGCTATAGCCTCCCTTATCGTAATCTACTTAACCGATTTCTTTCTATTCCTCTGTTTCTCGGGCTAGTATTTTAGGATGTCCTCTACTAGCCGTACTACAGTTAGCATTATTAGCTATTACGTATACTCCTTAACAGTGCGAGCATTTATAGGGATTGCTATATATTCTTTGTCGTCTTCGGCCTATATATTCAATCTGTTAGCATCGCTATCTAGTATACTTTCTTCCTAGCTAGGCTTCTTGTTTATTAGCCGAAATGCAAGCTTTAGTAGTTTATAGTGTTTGTACTCGAAATAGCTAGTATTTAAGTCTAGAAGATTGCCGAACGTCTTAATATAGCTCGGGGCATATGTTATGCTATAGAATTTCGGTATATTAAAGTGCCCTTCTATTTGTGTTATTATTAGCTCGTTAGCTTCGTCGTCCTCGTCTGTTATAACCGCATCGTCGTTATTTAGGTCGTTCGTTCTTCGCGTAGTAGCCTTCGCCTCCCGCTAGGCCCTCTTCTATACCTTTGTTACCCTATATAGGCGAAATACATTCTTCTATTCGTTTATCCGGTACAATGCTATCCTAAGATACTTAACTGTTTCGTCGTTATAGTATCTATATATCGCTAGAACGGTAAAGTCTACTAGTATACGTAGAAATCTTATCGCCTACGGTTAACGGACCTCTTCGAGTAGTAGTATAAATACAACTAATAAGACTCGTAGGACGCTTTACTACTCTTAGCCTGTCTACTAAGTAACTGCTAAGTAGTAGTAGAACTTGCGAAGATTAGTATATACGGGCATATACGCGAACCGTCTATCTAGTATCGTATCGATAATCCCTTATACTACTGTTTTCCCTAGCTTTCTTGTTTTAGTAGATAGGCCCCTATTCGGGGTCGAGTCGGTAACTAGTCGGTATCTCCTCGTTTTTATATAGCTTATCTTGTCTACTAGTAGGTCCGTAGTCTATTAGATTACGTATATTAGCACTCCTTTTAGTAGCTAATATAGTGTGTCTACTACTAAAGACCGGTATATATCGACGTGTTTCTAGCGCTATATAAAGCAATCGATGTCGTAGACGTTCTACGGATCCTTCGCTATATATTCGCCTTTGCGTTGCCTTAGATGTCGCTGCTTCGTAGATTCGTGTAACCGCTATTCTACTATAATATCGAGGTGCTCTCGTTCTATCGGGTATACTAGGCAACTTAGGCAATACATGTTTATCTTAACTCCGGTAATTGCAACTTGCTCTTTATAGTCTACTAATATTACTGCTAAGATTAGAAAGCACCTACGCGTCGCGCTATCTACGTATATAATATCCTAGCCCTCGCCGTCGGCCGCTTTTATAGCGGAGCGAAATATATATACTATCGATATATAATATATACTGTTTTTAGTAAAACTATCGCTATCCTTAACGACCGGCAGTAGTCCTAGTAAGATCGTGCCGGGTCTGTTATTCGCGTTGCGTGCTCGTATATATAGGTTTCCGATAGTAAGGTATATAGGGTATGCTATTAAGTTACCTTAGTAGTTAGTTATCTGCGTTTTATCGGTTAATACGATTAGAGGTACGATCGTTGCGCCGTCTATATTTATCTTGCTCTAGGTATCCTACTACTAGTCTGCTAACGCTATATTAGAGTAGATTCGCCGTAGTAGGTCGTTAGTCGTCTACGCTCGATATAGCTTATATACTAGATTATTCCTAAAGCTACTATAACCTATTAAGAACATTACTGCTTTCTTAACGGATCGGTATCGCAGTACTAGCTCCGTACTGCCGCAACCCGTTCGACTTGTCGGAAGGTATAGCTTTCGAACCTTTATTTAACCTAATGCCTTCGATAGTAGTATGCCGCCGGCTCGCAGTTTCGACGTTATAGCCTTTATACTTTTCTAGCTTAGTAGATCGTACAGTAGTACTAGCCTCTCGTCTTCGAAAAGCCTCGCAATTGTATATCCGGATATTCTCTCTCTCTTTAAGAATTGCGTAAAGCTTATATCGAATAGTAACTTGAATGTTCCGTACTCGCCTAAAGTATCTTGTATTCGTATTTTAACGCTGCTTATAGATTAGGCGCTTGTATTTACTCTACTATACTAAACTGTAATTATGCTATACCTAGCTATAGGCTTGCTAGCGGCACGGCTAGTATATTCGGTAAATATATCGATATTATCCGCGGTACGGTAGCCTTTTAGTATTAGCCGTAATCTTATTAACTTCTAGCTTCCTAGCGTTATTGTCGTTCCGGCGGTAGTTGCCTATACGCTTTCTATTTCGTCTTCGTCCGCTAGGCTATCCTATATATCGAATTCCGGTAATTTAAGATATCTATCCTATTTAATACTATCTATACTTCCCTTGTCTTCCTATAGCGCTAGTACTGTTAGCGTTAATGTCGTTACTAGAACAGCCTCTATTGTGCCTTCTTTATTTACGTCTTACTATATACCTTCTAGTGTCGATCTATCGTCGGCTTGTTCGGCGCTCTAGTTACTACCTTAGATCGTATATAAGTTAAGTCGGGCTCGCTTCGCGGTATTGTTTATAGTAGAATCGTGCTCGGCAAATTCTTTTAGTACGACGCGTTTCTCGTACTTGTTTCTATATTACTTATAGCCGTAGGAGCTTTTAAGCAGCCGGTTATATAACCTATATTCGATATAGTAAGACATTACTATATATATAGCTAGCTTTCGATAATAGGCGCTAGTGCTATAGCTACTATAGGTTTGCCGTATGTCGACGTATACGAAGTTACTAAGGCTCTACTACTACGAAGTTAGGCATAAGTCGGGGTCCGACTCGATGTCGATTCGTAGCCCGCGGATTCGGCAAAATCTCGGATTTATCCCGTTCGATTATACTAACTTAATGTTACTCTACTAGCGCCTCTTGCGATAATATTTAAATACTAATTTGTATACCGACTCGCCGTCCGACTCGGTTACTAGTTAGGACCAATCGGAAAATCAATACTAAATATAAACGACCGTACTACACTTCGACTAGACTTCTACGTTACTTCTAACGCCCTAAGGCCTGTATATTATACCGTAAAATGCGTTATATATATTTAATTCTGTATACGTATAGGAGTAGCATTGCTCCGGTTTAATACTGCCCCGTAGCATTATTGCATTAATTACGTTAAATTCGCCCGGTACTACTAAGGCTTGCTCTAGTTATATTATAGCTAGGTTGTATTCCTAAGCAAAGTGAACGAATAGCGCTCGAGTGACTGCTAGTAAGTATTGCTTAGCCGACTTAGTAACGACGTCGTTTGAGGCGGCATCTAATAAGCGGTTTATATCAAATCTAAGGCCTCTAAGACTCGTAGCAGTTACGACTACCCTATCGGTGCGCCTATTAGATAGAAGTATAAAGCCTTATCCTGTCGACTCTATTTAATTTTTATATACACGCTATTATATATACGCTATTACATACACGCTATTATATATACGCTATTATATAGACCTATACGCCGACTTATTAATATCAACCTATGTCTTAACCTCTAGCGTAGCTAAGTATCGGGTCTCGCGTCGCTCTAGGGATAGTGCGCTAGTTATCCGCTCCCTAGCTAATAGCACTATTCTATTAGCTAGAGCCCGCGGCTCTAACCCGCTTTAGGGTTCTAGGTGTTAAGGTCGGCTAGGTGTGTTTCCGGTCGGGGTCGAATTGCCCTTATACTAGACTATATCTTCGACGTAGCGAGATCTAGAGCTAATCGTGTCGATGTAGGTGCTTTAGCCGGGTGTTACCTACTCGCTCGCCTATACTTAATAGGATATTGTAGGTTATAACCTAGAGTTGATCGGCTTTCTATACTAGTAGGCCGGGGAGGGTAATAATGCTCGCGTCTACTGTTTTCTAGTCGGTAGCAATTATACTACTACTAGTACCTCTTTCTATTTTATAGGCTAGTTCGCTAACAAGGATTTGCTACTCGATCGCTCGTACCTAGAAGACTAGTTTATATACCTCCTATACGATCTAGTTCTAGCTAATACTAAGCTCGCCGACTATATTATATTTCCGGACGGTAGTGTATTAGACTAGGACGCTAGTAAGGATCGTACTATTGCTTTAGTCCGCGGCGTAGATAAGTAGTACATCGATAGTGTCTAGAGAAGTACGTTTTACTATAACTCGAATGTTTAGCTACCGCTAACTCTAAGCAGCACGATAAACGTTTGCTACGGTCGGCTTAAGGCAGTATTATATACTATCGCAGGATAGCGTACGAGCACTGCTAGTCTAGTATAGACATATGCATTATTTATATATAGGGTTGCTAAGTTCGGGGTCGATTAATAATTTAGGGGCGGATTAATACTACGACTCGGCATCTTAGAGTTAGCCTATACTTTTCGGTAATACTATTAATATATTAAACTTATATCCTACTGTATTACGATGCCATTTTCTAGTATTACCGTCTTCGTATTAGACGCTCGGTTAGCGCTAGACTAACCTGTATCCTATATGCTAGCGGCAACTACGCCTTCGCGGATTGTCGAATTACCTAGAAGTAACTTAAAACATTCCGGTATATATAGCGACCAATTTGATTATAGATACGTATGCCTATACATTTCATCGCGATAGGCCTTAATATAGATTAATGCAGTGCCGAAGAGTTTAGCTACTACTAGTTGAAATTATTGTCCTAGCTACTATCTTAGCATTCTACTGCTACTACTACTGCTACCGACTCGCTATAGATAGCCTACTTAGCCTCGATTCGTATAAGTTCCGTACTGCTTAACTTTCCGATATCTAGTTTCCTTGTCCGATCTAGCCTCCCGGCTACTAGATCTATATCCTATTGCTACTGCTACTACTACCGACTCGCTATAGATAGCCTACTTAGCCTCGATTCGCATAAGTTCCGTACTGCTTTACTTCCCGCTATCTAGTTTCCTTGTCTTATCTAGCCTCCCGGCTACTAGATCTATATCCTATTGCTACTATTACTACTACCGACTCGCGGCGGATACCCTACTCGGCCTAGAGTCGTATAAGTTCCGTACTACTTTACTTCCCGCTATCTAGTTTCCTTGTCTTATCTAGCCTCCTAGCTACTAGATCTATATCCTATTGCTACTATTACTACTACCGACTCGCGGCGGATACCCTACTCGGCCTAGAGTCGTATAAGTTCCGCACTGCTTTACTTCCCGCTATCTAGTTTCCTTGTCCTATCTAGCCTCTCGGCTACTATATCTATATCCTATTGCTACTATTACTGCTACCGACTCGCGGCGGATAGCCTAATTAGTCTCGACTCGTACGAGTTCCGCACTACTTTAGGTCTCGCTATATAGTTTCTTGTCTTTTATAGCATCTCGTTGTAATTCTCGGTAGAAGTACTATAGGATTTTCGTCGCCGTCGTAGTTATACCGTAGTTAACGAAGGTCGAGGCTAACAACGCCGCAGGCTCGGATCTAGTACTAGTATATTAAAAGGGCGTACAAGGCTGCAATTATTATTAAGCAGCTAACCTCTTCGTTATAGGTAGAGCCATTTGCCTTCGCCTATAACGAAGGGATTAGCTACTTAATAATAATTGCAGCCTTGTATGCCCTTTTAATATACCGGTGCTAGATCCGAGCCTACGGCGTTGTTAGGTTTATATCGAGTCCGGGCGCTAGATTGCTAAGGTGTATATCTAGTATAGGTAAACACGTCCTTAGTCGTATAGCTAAAGATATAGTAGTAGTAGTATATGAATTGCTAAAGTTTATTCTCCTAATATTGAATTCTTCTTCTTCTTCTTCTTCTTTATCCTCTAGACGAGACTACTCTTGTCTAGCGTTAAAGACTAAAGAATTACTGCTATAACTCTTAGCTAGGACGCTAAACAAATAGGCACGGCTACGCTCGCAAAGAAGGTCTACGTAGTATGCTAGTAGGCAGATAGACATAGCTTTTATCGTACGGCTAAAGAGGTAGTAGAGGTAGTGTATAAATTGCTAAAGTTTATCCGCCTTAAACTTAATTTCGTCCTTAATAACTACGTAGTAAGCGGGTCGTACTATGCCTTAAAGTCCTAAATGTACCTATAGCCCGACCCTATATAGATCTTGTCGGCGATACTATAGTCGACGACTATACCTACGAGTAGGTTCTAATAGTTATTATATGTATCCTACCTACGAGTCGGGTAGAAACGAGTATAGTAACGCTTACTAACGATAATTACGGTTATCTTCGGATACTTCTCTTTGCTACCGTAGAGCTTTGTAAAGGCCTTTTTAGGACTACCTAGGTTACTATATAGTACACTGCCTCGATTGCTCTTACGGTTAGTAACTAGGACCGACTACTTATCAAATTTTCTAGGTCTAGTAAACTTAACGCTCTACAAGTTCCGGCAGTCCTTCTATAGTGTACTAGGTTTCGAATTCGAATTATAGCCTACGCGAGGAGTATCTAGGATACGGCCGGGCACTATAATTATGCTAGTACCTACCGAGAAGCTAAATAGCTTTACGGGAGTTAACTAATAATTACCGGTAGGATCGGTAAAACGGAAGAGCCGCGGACTATTCCTAAGCCTAGTACTAGGAGTTCCGGTAATAGATATAGCATCGAGGTTTAGAAATATAGCTACGAATTTGAGCATCTTAGAAGTCTAGTTGCTTCTAAGTAGGCGTCGATAAGGCTTATTAGTACGGATTGTATATAGCTCGGCAGGTAGGTATTAGGGATTAGCGCGTATACTAACGTTAAGTACCGGACGATCTAGGTGTCTAAGGGTAATTCCGTAGTGTTAACGGAAGTAATTATTTATAGTAATCTGTCGCGTTATAGCATTTAGGATGCTATAGTCGGCGAGGCGGAATCTAACCTAGTTAGCATTGCTAAAACGCTAAACCTAGATCTTGTCGGTAGCCTTCGCGAAGCCGATAATAGGCCTAACCTTAACTCTAAACGGCTTTTGCTCCGACGTATGCAACCTAGCGTAATGCCGTTAGGTTAGATAATAAGGGACCGTTTATTCGGCTAGAGGGCTATAAGGAAGCTTATCCACACCAGCTAGCACGCCCTCACTACATTTATCACTATCTAAACATCCCAAAAAGCGATTTAGCCCGAGATACGCCCTACCATTGATGTCTCCTGTTCAATAACCATGGCTTGTAGTTGTTCACTTCGCGAAGAACTGTTGCGTAGCTCT
>NW_006921532.1:6790613-6915187 GCF_000340215.1 Pseudocercospora fijiensis CIRAD86
CTAAGCTTCCTTATAGCCCTCTAGCCGGACAAACGGTCTCTTATTGTCTAACCTAACGGCATTACGCTAGGTTGTATACGTCGGAGCAATGTATAGCGAGAATAATAAAGGTATAGTTATAGGATACTCCGAGAGTAAGTAAGGCGACTCGGTTGTCCTCCCGCGATACTCTTGCCGCCTTTAACCTAGCTATAATCTAGCTCCGTAGTATAATAGCGGCGCCGCGTAGTAGATAGGGTTTAGGTTCTTGTTCTACTAGAGGCCCGCGATAGCCGTAGCCGTAGTTCGTATCTCGAGCTTAACTTTACCTACGCCTTTGCCCTAGCTATAATCTTACTCCGTAGTATAATAGCGGCGCCGCGTAGTAGATAGGGTTTAGCTTCTTATTCTACTAGAGGCCCGCGATAGCCGTAGCCGTAGTTCGTGTCTCGAGCTTAACTTTACCTACGCCTTTGCCCTAGCTGTAATCTTGCTCCGTAGTATAATAGCGGCGCCGCGTAGTAGATAGGGTTTAGCTTCTTGTTCTGCTAGAGGCCCGCGATAGCCGTAGCCGTAGCGTCCTCCTCGCAATGCTCCTTATCGCCGGCTATAGTCTAGCTCCGTACGTATAATAGTAGCGCTATATAGTAAATAGTGTCGTAGCGCCGAGTATAGTTCTAGCTAGCGCGCTAGTTGCTAATCGCTCTAGCTACGGTTACGGGGTTGTTTAACCGATCGCCTATACTACGTAACCTAGTCGACTATGTTCGATTTCCTAGCCTAGGGTCTATACTATATATGTTCTACTTAATACTAGAACGATAGGGAACTTCGATAATATAGATAAGGTAAAGGATAGTTAAGAATCGTAGTACGCGGTTAAGTCGTTAGCACTTAATCGAGTCGACAAACGTAGTAGCTAGTTAGCCTTTCCTAACGTAGAGAACCTAGTTAGATAGATTAAACGAAGCATTCGAATCTCGGGTAGGGTAGCGCTATATATCCGCAAGAATAGATCGCCGCTATTTATACGATAGAAGACGAATAAAGAACTACAAGACGAGGTAGAGCGGTTAGTACTAGAGTTAGAGCAATTGCGTAAAAAGGTTACGTTTCTATTACAAAAACAATAGGCATATAATAATATTATGCTCGATACGCAAAGAAGGTAGTAACGGAATATAGGGAAATATGCTATACGGATGTATAGTAAGAGGGGATAGGAAGGGTAGGGCGGTAGGTTAGGTAGCTTCCTAATGCGTCGGTTTGCCGATTAGTAACCTAAGCCGGACTAAGTCGGACAGCTAGTCGGTTATCGAGTCGCATCGCTAATTTAAAGGGCAGAGCGGTAGTCTAGGTCGCTTCCTAATATATAGGCTTGCCGACTCGTACCCTAAGTCGGTTGTCGAGTCGTATCGCTAATTTGTACCTATAGTAGTAGTTATTAATATTAGGCGCGGATAAATACAACGTTAGGCTTGCTTTACTTATGTTAATATTTTATAGCGTATCTGCTATATCGACGTCGACTCTATATACTACTTCCCCCGCTCGTAATACTAGCGCCGACGTACGCTATAGCTATATCCTATTATACTTTACCCTTTTTCCTCTTTTTTTCCTTCTCGAAGCCGAGCGATTATTATATATCCTAAGCTCGTACCTGTCTGCTTGTAACCTATACTGCCTATATAATTACAACCGATACTATTACAAATCGGTACGACTCTGTAAAATCTGCCCTCTAAACGCCGGCCGCGCGAGATACTCTTCTACCTATTTAAATATTAGCCTCCGGAGTCTAGTAATTGTCGATAATAATAACGGTGTCCGTAGGGGGGAGGTTTATACTAGTTATAATCTAGCTTGTATATGCTACTATAAGCCACTTCTCGTCGCTATATCTATTTACCTTGTTCCTCGTAGATACGAACTCTTTAATAAGGTCGGCCCTAGTAGTATCGGTCTAGCTACTCTAAGTATCGATAAGGATTCTATATGCTATATTACTAGTGCTTAGGATATTATCGTAATACTCGGAGTCTTTTTTCTATATAGCTAGCTACTAAAGATACTACAAAAATGTTAGTCTTGTATGCTTAGTAGATAGGGGGGGGGTAGATAGATACGTACTAAGTCTAAAACGAAGACATTCTACGGCTTAAAGCTAGCTAGCACAATCTTACTTCTATGCCCGTGCTAGCGCTGCTTGCTACGCTTAATTCGGATAATATGCCGTAGCGACACTATAACCGGCTCGTTATACAGTATTAGTATATAGTCCTAGAGGTAGGGATCCGATAGACTGTAGTCGCGTATCCTAGGAAGTATGTTTTTAATGTCCTATAGTGTAAAAGCACTAAGTTCCTTAATTAAGTCCGTATCGCCCCCCTATAGTGCGAGAAGTAGCGATAGAAATACAGTAAAGACCTGTATTATCTTAGACACGTGTATGAATTTAGTATCTTCCGCTGCCTTCTATTCTTCGACCTACTCGCTTAGTGCTAGATCTTCTATAGATTTAAATTGTAAGCCGATATCAAAATGGGAATATAGTAGACAATCGATAGCCGGTACGCGCGGAGTATTAGGTATAGGTTGCTATATTAGCGTCTTCTTAAGGCGAACTATTTTCGTTAGCAACTAAGGGCGAAACTTGTCTAGCGCCCGAGTATCTTTATCCGTAATACTTAGTTCTATTCGACCTACTATCGCGTTAGAGTATTCGGATTGTAAGTACTTAGAAACCTAATTGCTAATATGCCTAGCCGAGTCGGAGATATTACTATTGTCGCTAAACTAGAAGTTACGTTCTATATCGCGCGTCTCTTTAGTCGATAGCGATTAGTCGACGAAATTAAACTGTACTATAGAAGGCGACTAAACAGGGCAGAGGTACCCCTTTGTATCGTAGGCATTAACGTGTCTCTATACCGAGGCAGTTATAATAACAGCCAAATTAGATAGTTTACTAAAGGGAGTGCTACTTAGGCCGAGAACGAAAGGATAGCCTATAAGACTAGCGACGGCAGTCTACTCTTTAGCGCTATATATCTTAGTAATATAAAACTCGTCGACGATAATAGTCGTAGCTAGTATACGAAGTAGCGGCGGTTTCGAATTAGATTTCTCCGACCGTGTCTAGGACTTCTATTTCTTAGCTCGTTCGTACGTTATGAAATCTAGTACGTTAGATATTATAGTCGAGGTAGTAAGGACGATCTATTTATAGTACTATAAATAAGGGGGTACTTCTATATCCTCGTATTTAAGCAATAAGCGTACCGGGACGCCTTTTTTAAACTACTACTTATCTACAACCTTTATACCGAATACCTATTCTAGTTCTAGCCGAGTCGGGAGCGCTATATAATCGAGATAAAGAACGTCCTCGATATACACGACCTAGTTATAGTTCTACGGACTAGCTCTATTACGTCTCTTATCTTTCGTTAGCTTACTAGAGTCTTTTATAAGATATACGAATATAGCTCCGGGTAGTATAAAGTTGTCGATCTTATATATCTAGTTTTCGGCTAGCTACTTCGGAATATAGACAACGTAAACGCTAGGGCGGATAACCGGCTTTGTACCGCTAGCTAATACCTACGGATCGAACGCAATTTTCTTATTTAGCCGAAGTTCTAGGTTAACCGACGAATTGGATAGCCGAAAGGGATAGGCGTTAGCAGTTAATAGCCCGTTATTACTCTATACCCTCTACTATATCGAGGTTATAGCGACGTACCCTAACGTATATGCCGTCTTACCTATACCTACGTCTATACCGCTAATATAGAAGTCCGCGCTAGTAACGGAAGCTAGAAGCGTCTAGGTGATTGTATAGAATTAGTAAGACTTTAACGGACGAGTCGATCTCTAATTAGGCGGAACAACGCCTATATACGGCGAAGTCTAAGAGGGATCGAGTAGTCTAAAATCGTATATTAACTTAAAGTTCTTAGCGTCGAGATAGGAGTATACGTTACTAGACAACTACTTCTCGACGTCGGTTTCTATATCTAAATCTATCGACTAGCTAGGTATCGCCGACGAGATCTAATCGACAAAATCTACTAACGTCTAGATCGGTAGAGGGTCGGCTTAGACTTCTACTTACGTACCCGGTAGTCGTACGGCGAGTTTAGGCTTATTCGGATCTAGTAGCGATACGATCTAACTCGGTAACGACTCGATCTATTTCTAGCGAATTCGATCTCGCTTCGAGTCGATTATATCTCCGGCCTTCTTACTATTAGTATTGTCGGCTTTGCTCGATTTAATTTTTCTATTATCCTTAGTATTGTTACTAGCATTTGTCTACGCCGGAGGTTGTACTAGGGATAGTACTAGTCTATTTAAAGCGTGCTATATCTTAGGTAGAGTAGAAGCAATATAGGCCTTTACTATATGCTCTATCGCATCGGGCTATACGGAACGGACGGCCGTTCGAACCGAATCGTCGAGGGCGACTAGAAGTAAAGCAGTATTCCTATTATAACCGTTGTCGCGGAGCACCTCCTTAACTACCTTATCGACAGCCTACTAAATCGCTATTATATCCGCGGCGACGTCGGCTATAGCTTTTCGCGCGGCTGCCTGCCGAGCTGCCTCCTACTCTTTATATATCCTCCAGAATCTATCCGCGATAAGCTGTTTATAGCGCTCGCGATCGGCGCGATCCTTACGAGCGAGTCGGTCGTCCTTAGCTTGCTTAATAGCCGATTTCGTAGGCGACTACGGACTCTAACCGACATTGATTTCGGCAGGATTACCGGCTATAGAAGCACCGTACTAAGCTAGGTCGATAGTTCTAGAAGCCTTAAGTAGGGACGGTCGACGATATATAGAAGGTATCCTAGTATAGTCCGTTATATTTTTGCCGACGAGGAAATCGAGTCTAGTAGAAATCCTAGTATCTAAGCTATTATATATCTCTATAGCTAGGGAGTGGAATATCGGATTAGTCTTACATTTAGAAAGACCTTTAGGGCCGCGAGCTAGATCGATTACTACGAAGAATTCGTACTTCTACTATTCGGGCGATAGTAATAACTCTCGTACGAGCTAGAGCCGCAACAAATCCTTTATACTAATATTATTAGAAGTCTTCGATTATAGGATAGACTAATTTAGGCTAAATACGTCGTAGTCTGCCGTTAAAGGTAACCGCTAGTCGACAATACTAAACTATAACGTAATCTTAGCCCGGTTCGGCTTAATAGGGCGTAGCGCGTCGGACATTACTAGATTAGTATCCTTGCTACCGTGCGAATCTCCTAGCGTTATTCTCTTAAATACCCGACCGGCTCTACTAGTCTTACTAGCAGAGGTAGAACTTGCTCTACGCTTAGGTATAGAAGGCGTAGTTTGTCGGGATCTATTAGTCTCGCTCTCGGATACGTCTTCCTCTTTAGTATTATTACCGGCCGGCGGGGTAAACTTGTCCCTTATAACCTTCTATGTAAGGCGGCATACTAAGTAGACTATAGACCTCTGAATTTTATTATTCGGACTATTTGCATTGTCCTACGGAAGCATTCCCCTAACGTACTACTTCGGAGCCTGTTTAGGATCTTTAAAGTACTATTCGGGCATTAATAGCGCACGTCTAGGTTTAGTAGGATAGTTGAGGTTGCTAGCAATAGCGTATACTATAGCTTTCTCCTCCTTATAATGCCCCTTAACGGGCTAGCGACTCTACTTCCCCTTTAACTAGTTAAATGAAAAATGTTTCTCTAAATGCGGAAGGAGCCTTTTTATTACTAACGTAAGAAGAGGCTTGTCGATACTATACAGGTTTAGTATAATATGTTTAGGGACGTCTTTGCCGCTATTTAAGGCTTTAATTAGTAGCTCGTTATCCTTTAGCTAGTCCTCGATATTCGTAGAGACTACTATCTCGGTAAAGGCAGTAGGCGACGAGTTTATAACTAGTATATAGCATTAGTATATAACAGGTTATACTAATTAGTGATACTTATATAACAGAGGTTAGGGACTATAGATCGACAACGACGTATACTATCCGAGAGTAGCAGATAAACTAATAGAGTTAGTAAAATTCGCTATACGTTAGGGTCGGCGGAGGTAAGAATAGGAGCGGAGAGCTGCTTATATCCGCCGACCCTAACGCGAGCCGTTAGAGTTGCGTTATACAACGAGTATCTATATATACTAGCTTAACGCTAGTCGAGCACGACGGCTAAGTTACATAGTGCGGCCTATATACGAGTTAGAATAGGGCATTAGCGAAGGAAATAATATACTATACGTGCGATAGGGAGGGTAAGGGGGTGCATATATATAGAATAGGTATATTAGTACGAGTTAATAGTAAATATTAAAGAAGGCAGTAATAAGGAAAGGTAACGACTTTAAATACCTACCTCGTAACCGGGTCGGTTAGCGAGTCGGGCCTAACTAGCTAATAAATCGACGAAGTAAGGTATCTAGCGCTTAAGCATATAATAGTTTAGTTACGCAACTAGTAACCGAAGTAATAAGGCTATAGATAATCGTTGTAGTATAAACCCCTATACGATAGACGGTTCTAGATATAGGACTAACAAGTCGTAGTAAATATAGTACTACGTAACAAGTAATCGAAAGTTAGTAATGTAAATATAAGCCTATCTATAGCAGAGTTACGACTGCGATCGCCGGCGCGAGACGCGAGTGCTTATAAGCTACGCAATGCAGCTAAATTAACCGATCTGTATCCTTATAGTAACTAACAATTATTATACGATAGCGAGTAGACTAGACCCGCTATAGTACGAGGGTATAGGCTAGGAAGGCGGTTAGTCTTAGGACCCGAGAGTAGGGCATATAGATAGTTCGAGCTAACGATTAAGATAGTATATTTTCTATAGATACTACTAACTCTATCGGCGGTAAAAAGGCATATATTTAGCTATAACGAGTAGCAAACAAAGGTATAAAACGATCGAAATATTCTATAGATCGTATACTAGAGTAGTAGTCTAAGTAGGAGGCCGAATAAACGACCGTATATAAATCCGCGGTAATATAATACACTAGGCGTAAGGTTAAGAAGCGAGATAATAGATAACGTAATTTGCCGAACCCGCTACCGAAGTTAGTAATAGAGGATGTAGAAGTTGCCTAGTAGGCTTAGTACCCGATTCGATACCGAATTAGGGCCCGAGTCGGTATTAGCAAACCCCGCGATTAGAGTAGTTCTAGTTTCTACTACTAACTAACGTCGACTTTCTACTACGCTATATATACAACTACCGCCTTCGAGAATGCTACGTACTTAACTACCTCGCGATTAATATTCAATAGGCGGTATTACCCGCGGCCTTAGCCTATCGCCGTCGATATACTACGCATTTTACGCTAGCGTCGAGAGGTCAATTTAGGAGTCTAGTTAGATTAGTAGTACGTTCCGATTACTATTATTGCCGGAACGCCGAAGGACGCAAGGTTACCTATACGACCTAGTATTAATAGACGAGAAATACGAAGAAGAGTTCCCTAAGGTAGTAAAGCAGATCCGTACGGTAGAGGGACAGACTACGTTTAGATGCCTAGTATATAAGATTTGTTCTAATTATCGCTAACGGACGAGACGAAAAACGGTGCGCGTAACAACGCGTAGAGTCGGCGATACTAGCGATTACGCGGAAATTGCTATATCTACGGATACTAGACTAGCGACACTAGAAGGATCTAGAGCGGTGCCGCCGTACCGCGTACTAAATAATGTATAGCAGAGCATAGTTACAGTGTAAGAGCAGAACGGGAAGGTAAAACCTATATATCGACTATGTAAACTCGATTATCGCTAGCCTATAGTTAGAGGCCGCGCGTTAGTAGGAGTCGATAATATAGACCTCGAACGATCAGTTAAGATACTACGGGTAGATTGTAGTTTCGAAGCCGGCGTCGACGCCTTGCATTAGATAAGCGACTAATATAGATACGTTCGAATTAATAACAAGCGATAGTAGAGGGCTAGTCTATCCGATATATTAGGCAGAGGCCTACAGCTGCGATTTGCAATCTATAGGCAAATTAAGGAGGCAGAACGAGCGTAAATATAAACGTAGAAAAGCAAGATAAATAATTAATTTTACTAAGTCCGATATAGAAGTCCTACTCTAATAGTAATAGGCACTAATCTATTTATTAAACAGAAGGCAAGATGCCCCGACTACGATAAGCACTACGCTTTAATCTTAGACATATACTAATATATAGTAAGTATATTACGTATAGTAGTCTTAAGCGCCGCGATCTCTTCCTTTATCTATTTAATCTCGGCCTATATTTAAGTACCCTAATTGCGCTATAGCGATAGCGGACTCGGGGTAGCGCGATAGTTAAGGAAAGGCTAAATCGGCTGCGACTAGCAGTCGTCGTACTAGGGTAGATTGCATACCTCTAGCTAATCTAGTTAGAATTGCATCTATCGAGTATAGGGCCTCTACGGTATTATTAACCTCGAATTAGCTAAACACGCCGATAGAGATAGTTCTAACTAACCCGTAATACTACGAGGCGGCTTCGAAGGTATATATTCGACCTAGCGGATTAGCTAACGCCGATTAATTTACCGATAAAGAACATATATCTATATATACTATAGTAGCGACCGAGCGAGGAATAAATAGTCTAAATACGCCGATTGCTTTAGTGCAATATCGATAGTGTTACTATATACCGTCGGTATAGACTGCAATAATTACCGCTAGACTAATAATAGCGCTAGATTAATAGTTCCCGAATCCGACTTGCGACCGAATCGGGCTAGCGTCGACAAGGTACGAAAATAGCGAATAGTCTATAGGCTACGATTATGCTTTAGCGTTAGCGGGGCATATCCGATAGGACTAATAAGCGATTATAGACAGCGACTCGGGCAGTCTATATAGGAGCAGAAGATGAAACCGCAATTTAATACCCCCCTTTTCGTAGGGTAAACAAGTACGAAGACGCGTATAGTCTAATATATACTACGTTAGATTCGCAATAATACTACTACTCGTTATAGTACACTTAGGATAGGTCGCAACTACGAAGAAGATAAATACAGAACTAAGTCGTTATCTAACTCGATAGAGTCGGATAGGGATACTAGATTTAAAGAAGAAAATAGGGAGGATACTCGTTTATATATAGCGACTAGCATTAGATCGAAATTCATAAAGGTAACGTATACTAGAGCACGGTAACAGAGGACTAACGTAACTAGTATAAGGGCAAGAATAGCAAAGATCTAGCAAGGCTAAAACGGAAGTACGGCGACGATAGGGCGGATTAGAGCGACGATACAAAGCTATTAAAACGACGTAAGAAGCGAGACAAAGGCTTAACAACTTCTAGTAAAGAACGTTTGAATCGAAAGAAGGGCTTACTCGAAGCAAGGGAGCAAATCTTGTATAACGAGACGCGTCGTAAACTATTCGCTATTATGTTAACTAGGGCCCGAGGATATAAGACGATGTTTCCTACTACCTAAACCCTAGTATAGGTAGACGAAACAATTAAGGAGGTATATAGTAAAAACTACGATCGATTACTAGCTTTACGTATAATAGTGCTATAGCCGGGTAGCTATATACCGTCGAGAGACGTAGTCTAAGTAGTCGGTAGAGATCCCGATATAATAGTATCGAGACTAATATTAGAATAGTTGCGAGAAGCTATACGAAAGGAGCGAGGCTATATTAACACCTATATCCGATTAACCTTAATAAACTAAGCACCGATCGTAATAACCGACACTCTAAAAAGGATAGTATACGCTAAGAGGATGCTCGACAACTAAATCTTCGAGTACTACGACGAGAAACTAGTAAGACTCTCTCTAAAATAGCATAGTTACTAGATAATAGCTAACGGTCGACATATGCTGCGCGCTACCTTAGTAAGCTTATATATAAATGTCTAGCGGGTATACTACTCCGGTAGGATCGGCGAGGCTAGAAGATATATATTAAATAGTACTACTATAAAGTCACCCCTTTTATAATATTATCTACCGCTATAGTACTTAGTAGAATACTAACCGGATAGTCGATAGAGTCGCATTTAACTAAAGTTAGAGGTAAAGCGATCTAGCTAGCCCTAGATTATAAGTTAATACACTAGCCGTTCCTAGATCGGATAACTACGTAGAATGCGACGGATTAAGCTGCTCGTAACCTTCGGTTATCGAAAGCGTAGAAGATATACGTACGGTATATAGGCAGAGTATAGGATACCCCTAAATTATTAATAAATAACTTCGAGAGCGTACGTAACGACATCGATACACTTGTAGCAATCGACGTCGTTTTAGATTCCGACGATAAAGGCGGATCGATCGAGCGCTATAGTAAGAGTAGTCTACGAGCGCCGTGTTTCTCTTACCTACTAATATAATCGACAGGTCCTAAAGCGTCTGCCGGGCAACAATTAAGTAAACAACTCAAAGCCGGCGACAATACGATAGATAGGTTAGCGGAGGCGGAGGCCCTACCTAAGAAAAACGATGTTAGACTGCCTATACTATAGAGCAGTTTCTAAGCGACAGATTAGGAGCCGACGGGGGCTGCTAATCCGTTTGCTTCGGTACGGGGAGGCAACGGTATAAGTGCAACCGAGACAATAGAATACAATAGAACTAAAGACAATTAATACTAAAGGTATAGATATACCGCGGTAATAGCAATAGGGAAGGATTACGCGCTAATTACTATAAGAACAGTAGGTATTCCGACTAGTCTTATATAATAGACAAGACTTCATTCGCGGCGGTAAGTAATCGCGTTAGGGATGTATTAGGGCTAGAAGAGGGGGAGTAGATATAGTAGGCGGATATAGAGGCGGACGGCGGCAAAGTTAAGGAGATAGTATTTAACGAGGAGACGTAGGATCGAAGAATTAGGAGATATATAGTAAAAGAGAAGAAGAAGTCGAAAGGAAACAAACGAAAGAAGGTAGAGGTATATCGCTTTAATATAGCCGTAGAGGACGAATAGAATACATTCTTATTAACCGTAATAAATAGATGCCCTATATAATATAACGAAATCTATTAATACTATACGAGTCGGTCGCTAAGTCGGTACTAACTTAGTATATATAGTAGACGTATACAAATGCTAGTAGTTACCCGAGTATACGTATAAACGTTAGATGTTAGTAGAAGCAACAATCGTATAATATACAGATCCGATAGAAAATGTAATTCAAATGCTAGTACTAGTATATGCGACGACTCGAGCCCGACTCGATATACGAGTCGGACGGTAAAGAATAAAATTCTTACTACGAACAGATTTGCTAGAATTTCTAGATCGCGACGATCCTATTAGACAAGATCTTTAACGTACGATCCTAAGGATCCTAAGGATCCTAAGGATCCTAAGCGATCCTATCGATAGGATCGTCGCGATCGGTAAAAAAGTTTCCGTAACGTATACGATTAAGTTGTTTTAGAAGACTAAGAATTAATCTTTTAACTAACATTTTCGCGATAACTTTGTATAGACAACTTTATAGATTGCTTTAAGGCGCACAACTATACTACCGACTACTTTCCGCGAATTTGCGTAGTTATTAAGCTATAGAATTTACAATAACTTTAGTATACGATTATATCTATAGAGGTAGCCCGGTTTGACTTTAGGCGCTCCGCTAGAGCTTTACGCTTGCCGTATCTGGTTAGTATATATATGCCTAAGGAAACAGTATTACGTAGAATCTTAATAACGTAGCTATAACAACTACAATATAGAGCGCCTAAGAGGAGGTAGCCTACGACATCGTATTAACGACTATCGAACACCGCATTTTTTTTATATACCGAGAAATTGTGCTACTATTGAAATTATATAGAAATTACTGCTTAGCGTGATTTATAGGAGTCTCTATCTAAGGAACAATCCTAAGGATCTAGAGCAATAAAGTCTCGATAATTCTTGTCTCCTAGCTTGAAAATAGCACCTCTCTTATAGCAGCTATAGTACAATTATCTACTTTCGAATGCACTAAGTTGAACTCCTAGTGCTGTTTTACATTTTACTTCTTAAAGCCTCGTTAAAACTTGCTAACCTGTTATTAGATAGCCTCTATAGCACTTCGTTATACTTAACTAGAGAAGTAGCTAAGTTATACAACATAGACGCATAGGAGTAATACTATATCGTAATACGGAGTGAAGAAGGCTAAAATAATCTCCTTTGCTTACGGCAAATTGTCGTCTTAATACGATGCTATCTTCGTTAGCTCCGGTTATATTTTGTGCCCTCCTTCTTAGAAAAGCATATTTAAGTTACGTCCTATAGGATAACTACTTCGAGGTCGACGAGCATAGCGCGTTTTTCGACAAGTTCCGTTTCTAGGAAGATAAAGATCTAATAGAAGGTTTCGTTCTATATAAGAACTATATAGACTATGTCGAACAGAGTTTAATTAGCAACACTTCCGCTAATATTATTATAAGACTTAGAGAGTGTGTGTATAGCTAGCTATTACGTGCATAATGCCTAAGGCTGCAACTGTATATACTTTATCTTTAGGCTTTCTATAGATTAGCCCTCTTCTAAATATATTACAGTTTATATTAAGTAGTTATAAGCCCCCTGCGTTTCTAACGTATTCTATACGTTTTCTAATAGTCAATCCGACTACTACGTAGATAGCGCTCGTTACTAAAAATTACGCCGACACTAATATCGTCGCCGCTGCCGCCGCTCTCGAGTATTCTAGTAGGTACTAGTCCGACTCGAGTCGGTTACTATTAGTGTTAGCTGTCCGCTATATTAGTGTTAGCTGTCCGCTATACTAGAACGTAGGCGCGCCTATCGGCCGCCCCTTAAGACGAGTCTATAATAGTCTCTTTCTATATTATCGCCGTCGCTATCCGTAATAGCTCCCCCTACAACCTCTAGCGCTTATATAAGCAACATTCCTAAGCTAAAGAATAAGGAGAATTACCTATTATAGTCGTATACCGCTAAAGGCGCCTTT
The DNA here is from genome assembly GCF_000340215.1 of Pseudocercospora fijiensis CIRAD86. Lineage (NCBI taxonomy): Eukaryota > Fungi > Ascomycota > Dothideomycetes > Mycosphaerellales > Mycosphaerellaceae > Pseudocercospora > Pseudocercospora fijiensis. Next base: position 6,803,580 of record NW_006921532.1, read on the forward strand.
AAAGGTATGTCGGTCTAGCGCTATATATAAGGCACCCGTTAGCGACCCCTTTCTAAGGCCTCTAGTAAGTCTTCTAAGGAGTTTAAAGACCGCTAAGATAAATAGGACTCTAAAGATTAAACAGCACGTACCTAGATCTTTGCTAATTGTGTTAGTAACATTTAGCAATTACTACTTAGTCTATCTATATCCTAGGAAGTATAGGACTTCCTTAAGAAGAAATACACTAGTAAAGGTAGGTCTACTAAATTTATGCTCTACTAGGAATATATTACCCTTCGGTATAATAGTAAGGATATTAAGAAGTTCTGCAATAAGTATAAGAAGAAGCTTAGTGCCTTAAAGGACACTAAATTAGCTATTAGCTAGTATTAGGCTGTCTATATGTTTATTATATAGATCTCTCTATTCTACGAGGCTTTTATATAGATACGCCGAGAGCAGATGCGCGCCTTAGAATATACTATTAATAATAATACCCTTAACAATATTATTAGCGCGTTACTTGATAAGAATGTAGCTTAATTGAACTAGGCCTAATATAATAGCTTCTTTAGTCTTTAGCGCTAACTATAATAGCAAGGTAGTAATAGCAATAACAATAGCGGTCGAGGTAACTCGAACCGTAGCGGTCGCGGTAGCCGCGGAAATAGCAATAATAGTCGTAGCCGCGGTAGAAGCAACTAGAATAGTTATTAGTCTAACCGTAAGAAGTGCGCCTATTATTAGGGATTACACCCTTCTAACCGCTACTATACTAAGTACCCTTACCTAAAGGAGGAAGACCGACTGCGTCGTAAATAGTAGAAGGCTAAGAAGAAGGGGGTATAGCAATAGTAGCAGCGTAGACTAACTGCTTAGTAGTAGCCGCTATCTAGTTAGAATAGTGCTTAGGGGCTGTATGCGGCTAATGCTACCCCGGGGGTGTTATTAGACCTAAGCTACAATTACGCCTTTATAGCTACAGTTACTATAAGCGACCTAGTTTCTACGGCTCTTACTACTAGTATACGTACTACTAATTGGGTTATTGACTTAGGTACTAGTATGTACATAGTTAACGACCCTTTATTGCTTATTAAATATAAAGGCTGTTATATTCCTATCCGGTTTAGTAGTAATACGAAGCACGCTACGATAGTCGGAATAGCTTAGACTAAGGTAGTTAATAAGCGTAGTATAAGCAGCATAAAGTTGTCTAATACACTATATATGCTAGGTCTAGTAGCTAACCTCCTATCTACTAAGAAGCTTGCCGATAAGGGCTGTTTCTATCGGAACGATAAGCGCGTACTGTTTACTGTTGTTAACGGCTCGGAGGTCACTATTGCTTAGACATACCGAAAGAATGGTCTCCCCTATCTGTATATACTAACCTCCGGACCGGATAGCTAAGTTGTTGCGCTTCTATCGAAGAAGGGGGTGCTAACAGGTACGATAGAAGAGTAGCATCTGCGATATAGCTATATTTATTACCGTAAGCTGCTAAGAATAGAGTCTAAGGGCTAGATTGTTATTACTAGTGCTAAGAAGGACTTCCGTAACTGCATTGCCTGTCGTATAGCTATATTATATAAGGAATACAATCGGCTACTACGCGTACGACTATCTACGATCTATTATATTGTCTGTATAGATGTAGTTACTATTACTAACCCTAGTCTATTATAGGAACGCTACTTCACATTGTTTACATGCGCTAAGTTAGCCTATCGACACGAATATACTAGCTTACTAAAGTTAGGGGCTATAGTAGCTATTAAGGATTATCGTATATACGTCCGTATACAAACTAGCTATTCGATCCTAATCTACCGCCTCGATAGAGAGGGTAAATACAGCGGAAATTAGCTATTAAGCTAGGCTCGTAATTAGGGTATTGTACTATAGGTTACAGTACCTTATTCTTTTACTTAGAATAGCCTAGCTAAGGTTAGTAACTATATTATATACACGACCGCTCGGAAGATAATGCTCTATGCGAATTCGCTAAAGGCCCTATAGCCGTATATAGTTACTACTGCTATATAGGTCCTTAATATTACTCCTAGAAACTTAGAAGGTCTTAGCCCCTATACTATTGTAGCTAGGGAGCTTAATTAGTCTCGGAAGCAGCTACGCCTTTAATACCTTCGAGCCTATAGCTATACTACTATTGTCTACGACTATAGTATAGCTCGTAGCAAGAAGTTTAACACTCGTAGAAGGCTTAGCAAACTGGTTAGTTATGCAAAGGACTTAGTAGACTCTAGTAAATATATAATCTACTTATCTAACGAATATAAGGTTATTGCCTCGAAGGATGTCTAGTTTATTAAGTTAGGGGACGATAAGTTGTCGCTTCTAGAGGGCATAAACCTATACGCTAATCCTAATAACCTAGCTAAGAACGAGTTTGTTATACTCGAGTCTATTATACCGGCTCTGTTTAATGCTATAAGCAACGAGGCACCGTCGCTATAGGAAGCCGCTAGTATAGTCTAGCAGCTTCTAGCCTAGTAAGAAGAGCCTCTAGACGAGCCTGCTTAGGACATAGAGGTAACTAATAAGGTCGCTAGTCCGTTGCTACTCGACGATGACCTTCTAGACGTTTAACTACTAGCTTTAAGTAATAAAGATAGCTTTTAGTTAGCCGAGGAAGAGCTAGTATATAATCTAAACGCTAAGAAGGGCGAGCTAGGCTAGTTGCCTAAGTTTGAGCGACTAGCTAAAGCTGTTAGTAATCGTTCTACGCGTAAGACACGGAGCAACAAGTCGGCTCGTAACCTATTATATAGCTATCTAGCTAATTGTAGTGTTAAGCGGTTAACTCGACGTATAATAGCTAATATACCGATAGCCTATATTAAGGGTTTTATAGCTTCCTATTACATTGCTAAATAGTCTAATAGAGACACTATTCCTATTCCGAAGAGCTATAAGGAGGCGACTTAGTTACTATATTAGCTACAATAGAAGGAAGCCTATAAGGCTAAATACAAGTTACTAATCGATAACTATACGTAGGTATACGTTTCTCGACTAGAAGTGCCTAGAGGTCGCAAGGTTGTCCGTAGCCGATAGGTGTTTACTATTAAGCGTAATGCTAACGGTAAGGTAAGCCGCTTTAAGGCTCGTTAGGTTATCCGCGGCTTTATATAGGTTGAAGGATAGGATTATAACGAGACCTATACAGCCGTTACTAAGCCTTCTATACTACGAGCACTATTTAGCCTAATTGCTTATTACGACCTAGAGGCTAAGTAATACGACATTCTAACGGCCTTCCTTAATGCACTTATCGGTAATAAGTATAAGATCTACGTCGAATAACTATACGGCTTTAAGGACCGTAGTAGAAAGGGCATAGTTTGCCTATTACTAAAGGCACTATATAGTCTAAAGCAGTTACTAATGCTATAGTACGAAGAGCTTCGAAAGTACCTAAAGAGCCTAGACTTCGTGCCGATAGTAGCTAATGTATGTATGTTCAAACACATTATTAGCGGCTCTATTATTGTTATCTACGTAGATAATATAATTATTATCGCCTATACTCTATTAGTACTAGAGGCAGTAGCTTAGTTACTAAAGGACCGTTTTAATATATAAGAGCTAGGCGACCTGTACTACTATCTAGGTATGCGGATTATTCGTAACCGCGATTAGCGTACTATTTACGTCGTTTAAGATGCCTATTTGAATAGGCTTAGTAAGAAGTATAGCATATAGGGCCGAGTAGCTCCTACTATACTAATAGCATCTCGATACGTTAAGACATCGATTTAGCGTACACCTAAGGGCTATACTGCTAGCGCTGCCTTTAAGACTTAGTATTAAGAAGGAGTTAGTAAAGCACTATAGCTAGCGATAATTACTCGGCCTAATGCTTGCTATACTATAGGCCTATTATTACGATATATTTCTAACCCGACTAAGGAACACTATACCGCACTTCTTTAGCTTATTAAGTACCTAGTTGGCACTCTAAGCCGTAGTCTGTGTTTCTAAGGCATATAGAGCGATAAGCTTAACTTTGCTAGATATTGTAACGCTTCCTAGGTAGATAATCCGGTTACTCGTCGCTCTATAGGAGGCTTCTACTTCACGCTCGCTAGTAGACTACTACTATACAAGTTAGGCCGCTAGACCTTAGTTACTCTGTCGTCTATAGAGGCTAAGTATGTCTAGTTAATAACTAGCGCTAAGGAGGCCGTTGCTTTAGCTCGATTACTATAAGAGATTAGTTATAAGGGCACTATTAAGCCTGTTACGCTATACGAGGACAATCAGTTAGCAATCGCTATTACTTAGTTAACGAGTGTTAATAGCCGTACTAAGCATATAGATGCTAGGGTCTACTACATCCGCGAGAAGATTGCTAATAGCACTATCGTTATTACCTAGATTAGTATATACGACTAGATCGCTAATAGCTTTACTAAGCCGCTTAACAAGCTTAAGTATAGTCGCTTTGTTTAGTAGTTAAACTTAGTAGATTGTAAGGCTGCGATTAAGAGCGCCGCTTAGCCTACTACTAAGTACTAAATAGATAGTTTGCTAATAACACCCCGGGGGTAGTATTAGTCCTAGGTCGGCGAAATATTGTTTAACTTGATATAACTAATGTATTAGAAGAAGGACTAATCTATGTAGAAGTCCGAAGATAGAGTATAGCAGTTGTAGCCTTAGGTATTAGGTACGTAATAGACCCTAATACCTAGGCATACACTCTAAGTTACCCCCTTAGCACGTACATATCGCTATAGAATAAAACAAACAAACAACACAATAGCTATTCTATTAGCAAAGCAAACAAGGGGTATTAGGTAAGCAGAAACAGGTAAACAAACTAGACTACTCTTAGGTTACATAGACAAAGCAAACAAAGGCCCTTTCTTCTTAGTACTTAGTAGCTAGCTTTGCAGTGCTCTTAATAGCGGCCTTACAATCCACTAGGTTCAGTTGTTTAATAAAGCAGCCGTACTTAATCTTGTTAAGCGGCTTAGTAAAGCTATCGGCTATCTAATCGTATATACTAATCTATTAGACGACGATAGAACTATTAGCAATCTTTTCGCGAATGTAGTAAACACGAGCATCTATATGCTTCGTACGGCTATTAATAGTAGTCGATTTAGTAATAGTAATAGCGGACTAATTGTCCTCGTAGAGTATTACTAGGAGAATATAGCCCTTATAGCTAATCTCCTTTAATAAGCGAGCTAAGGCAACTGCTTCCTTAGCCCCTATAGTAAGTTAAATATACTTAGCTTTAGTTAATAATAGTATAACGAGTGTCTAGCGGCCGGACTTATACAATAGAGGTCCGCCTATAATAGTAAAGTAGAAGCCGCCTATAGAGCGGCGGGTAACTAGATCGTTAGCCTATAAGGCGTTATAGTAACTAGTAAAGTTCAGCTTATCGTTCTATATGCCTTAGAAGCGCATACCGCGGTTGAGGGTGCTAACTAGGTACTTAATTAGCTAAAGGAGTGCGGTATAATATTCTTTAGTCGGGTTAGAGATAAATCGTAATAATAGGCCCGTAGTGTAGCAAGCATTAGGTCGTATAATTATAGCTAGCTATAGCGCCTCGCTAACACCTTCTTAATACTAAGTCTTAAAGGCGGCACTAGCTATATAGCCCTTAGGTGCGCGTTAAATAGACGTCTTAATATAGCGAGGTGCTATTGGAGTAGCTAGACCGATACGGCTACGCATACTATATTTCTTACTAAGCCTATTTAAATAGGCATCTTAAACGACGTAAATAGTACGCTAACCGCGGTTACGGATAATCCGCATGCCGAGATAGTAGTATAGGTCGCCTAGTTCTCGCATATTAAAACGGTCCTTTAGTAACTAAGCAACGGCCTCTAGTACTAATAGGCTATAGGCGATAATAATTATATCGTCGACGTAGATAACGATAATCGAGCCGCTAAGAACGTGTTTAAATATATATACGTTAGTTATTATTAGTATAAAGTCTAGGCTCTTTAAGTACTTCCGAAGCTCTTTATACTATAGCATTAGTAACTGCTTTAGACTATATAGTGCCTTTAGCAGTAGGCAAACTATGCCCTTACTACTACGGTCTTTACTAAATGTAAGAACACTAGTAGATTAGATGTCTACGAAGGGTTCTACGGAAGAGAGAGATCGGCTGTACTAAGAACGCTCGGGCACGTAATCGTAGCCTAAGGCTGTAGGACCTAGCCTAGATATATTAAGTTACTCCCTACGCGAGTATTGTTATTGCAACACAGCTATAATATACCTATTGTTTATATAAGGGGCTACTGCCTATCCCTTCTATAGCGCCTCCCGGTTGTCGTATGTCTATACTATATAAAATATATATACTATAAGCCAATTCTATAGGCGAGACTGCGATAAAGCCGGGACTCGTAAGTCGTAATAAGGCATACGCCGTAGATCTGTTACTTACGCAAATGACTATTTAATAAGTTAAAGCGTACGATTAGCGAGGTTTCTAGTAATAGCTAATAAGCGGTCGAGAAACTCCGTTAATACTAAATGTAGTGCTACTTAGACGTTTTAATAGCAACTATACAGTCGACGAGGTTTAGTTACTAAACGAATGCTTTATACTTGTAGCGATTAAGCGCTTTAGTAAGACCGTCGGCCTTCTGTTAATTAGTGCTAATCTAGTTAACTATAATCTTGCTCTCTTAAATCTTCTCGCGAATAAAATAGAAGCGTATATCGATATACCGCGTACGGCTATTAATGCTAGCAGTGCGCTTAGTAATGTTAATAGTAGGAATATTGTCTTCGTAGATAGTAATAGGGAATACTACTTTATCCTTAAAGCTATCGAGCTCGGTAATAAGATTGCCGAGTGCTATGCCCTCCTTAGATACTAGAGATAGTTAGACATATTCGGCTTCTATTAAAGAGAGTGTAACAAGTAGTTGTCTACCGCTCTTCTAGGTAATAAGACTATTACTAAGAGTAAAGCAATACCCCCCTATAGAGCGACGTATATCTAAGTCGTCGGCCTATACTACGTTAGCGTAGCTATAAAGATCAAATAGTGCGGTACTATCAAACATAAGGCTACGGTTATAGTAACCGATAAGGTACTTTAGAATACGGAACACTATAGTATAGTGTTCTATCGTAGGGTTAGAGAGGTACCGCGATCTAATGCCTGTTTTATACGTGCATTCTACGCGAGTAATTATAACTAGCTAGAGCACTTTACCTACTAGTACCTAATATCTCTCTTTTAGTGCTTTCTTAGCTATATAGGAGTCTGGAGCTTTACGAAGCTTATTCCGAGAGTCTATAGGTAAAGCCGGTGCCTTAAATATACTAGGGAGTAGGTTGTATTTCTATGCTAGCTTATTTAAATATCTATCTTAGACAACGTAGATAGTCTTCTTCGCTCTATCGCGGATAACTCGCATTCCGAGGAAGTAATAAAGATTACTAAGTTCTCGAAGAGCCTACTTGTCTTTAAAGAGCGTAGCGATAGCTTCGAGTGCTTAGAGGCTATATACGATAATAAGCATATCGTTAACGTAGATGCAAATAAGTAATCTAGAAGCGTGTTTGAACACATATATATCGCTCGGAATAGGAGTAAACTTAAGCTAAATAAGGAACTTCTTTAATTCTTCGTACTATAGCAGAGGTAACTATTTAAGTCTATATAGAGTACGGAGCAATAGGCAAACCTGCGGGTTATTCTTGTCTTCGAAGCCGTATAGCATCTCTACGTAGATTTTGCGGCTATTGATTAGAGCGTTAAGGAAGGCAGTAATAATATCGTATTATTTGCACTCTAGGTCGTAGTATACAATTATACTAAATAGTACTCTAAGTGTCGATAATTTAACTACTAGTAAGTATATCTCGTCGTAGTCGATACCTTAAATCTAAGTAAAGCCGCGGACTACCTACCGGGCTTTAAAGCGACAGATGCGGCTATTAGCGTCTAGCTTGATTGTAAATACCTAGCGTCCTTTTAGTACATTAGTGCTAGGTAGAAGGTTACCCTTGTTAATTGTAAACTAGGTATTGTTTCCGTTAACGGCGTTAAGTGTATTCTTCTTAGCTTGTATTGCCTCCTACTATTGTAGCTATTTAGGTATAGATCTAGCCTCCTTAGCGCTCTTTAGTATACGGATATCGTAAGCTAATGTGTCCGGATCCTTAACTACGGCTACGAAGGCAGTAATAGTTGCGTATAGCAGATCCTTAAGCTGCTTTCGCTCGTAATTAGTAAGCGAGTAATATAGCGCTCGTCGTTGTCGGCGATTAAGATCGAAGTCGAGATGTTTAGTCTTATAATATCCTATCTATTTATCGCGAGGCTTTCTATAAGCTCTACGAGGAGGTTGTTGCCTTATAGGCTCTATGCTATATAGCTCTTGCTTTGTCCGCCGCGGTGCGCGTAGGCGTTGATTTAGGTCTTATTATTATAGCGGCGGTGTCGGCGGTGCCTGCTATTAAGGCTGCGGTAGCGGTAGTAAAGACGGCGGAGAGGATGCGCCTAATCGCTCGAAATACGGCGGAGATAATAGAACTAATGCTGCTAATAGCTTAAAACGAGGTAGTAAGATCGGACTATCGTTAAATCGTATTCGGCGTAGACGTGCGATGCCTAGCGGAAGCGTTAGAGTTACTAAAGCTACAGGTGTTGCTTAAGCCTATTATTATAGCTATAACGGTCGTCTTAGCTAAGATTCTCGTAACTATAATAGAGAGCTTAAGGCTTCGTTTAATAAGGTGTCGAGGCCCGCTAGATAGCCTAGTAGCGTAAAGGTCTCTTTATCTTCCTTAGGTATTAGTGTTAGTAACCGCTATAATAGTAGCTGTGTCTCTAGCAATAGATTAGTAAGTTTACCGTATTCGCTTACGTCTAACACTTCCTATAGCAGCTTAGATGCGGTTTCTTCCTTATTAGCTTTAATATATAGCTCGGGCTCTATAAACTCTGCTTAGTTTAGCAGTATAAAGGGCATCTGCCGCTACTTGCCTAACTGCTTCGAAGATGTTAAGGATATTAAAGTTGTAGCCTTTAAGGCTTAGCGTTGTGCTATCGAGCGACGACGTAGTTGCTATTGATTTATTTCATCTAGAAGGTTATTATTAGCAGCTTTGTCTTCTATAGCGCTTTCTATAGTGCCTTTAGTATCGCCTCCTATAACACCGCTTTCCGTTGCACCCCTAGTAGTTATACCCCTAGACTCTATAGGTGCCTCTATAGGTGCTATTATTATAGTAATTAGATTTGGTATATACGGAAAGATGTCTTTAAAGTTGAGTATGTGTTCCTTATCGTATTAAGTGTCGTTAGGCTTACTGTCTATCGGTATTGAAATTAGGCTATCTTCTTTAATAAACTGTACATCCTTAGAGCGTAGAACCTTAACAGTCTTCTATACTTTAATATAGACTCTAAAGGTTGTTAGGCCTTTATACCTAACAAGTTGACTATTAATACCTCTAGAGTCAAACTTCGCTCTACGAGCAATACTATAGTCTAGTATAACGTACCTGCAGCCTATCGCTCTAAGGTAGCTATAGTCCGGTATAGGATCTAGTACCCCTAGCTCTCTAGCAACTATTTCGTAAGGTAAAGTATTATTAAGAACCTAGCTTAGCGTAATGTTAAGGAGCTAGACTAAAGTCTATACGATTTCTAGCTATAGCGACTTTAGCAAGTTAGCGTATATTATAATCTTGCGAGTCTTAGTATTTACGATGTAGTTGCTAACCTTAGCACGACCGTTTTGTTCTAACGAATGCGGTGCTATTATATAAAGACGGAAGCCTTTAGCGTTAGCAATATTAGTAAGCGCGTTGCCGCTATATTCGAGACCGCTATTAATAATATAGATTAGTATCTTAATTTGCGTCTAGCCGAAGATATACGCACGGTAGACTTTTATATGCTAAGCTATAGCATTCTTTCGCGCAGCTGTATATAGATGTCTGTATATAGAGGTAGCGTTAGTAAATAGCGTATAGTAGTACTCGCCTTTAAGTCCTCGATTAGAGACAGAAACAACGTCTATATACACTTTCGTATATATATATCGTAGTCGCTTCTTAATTAGCCTACTAAAGACTTTCTTAGTAAGAGCCTTGTAGTATGCTATATAGTCGTAGAATTCTTTCTTACTGCTAATAAGTTTAATTTAGCCTATCTTAATAAGCTAATCGATTATACGAGGATAAAGATGTCTAAACTTGCGGTATATAATATCTCTTATTGCTCGAAGCTTAGTAGATGTCGTTAAAGAAGTAAGAGCGACTGCTTATTAATCAGGTAGAAACGTTAGTGCCGCCGGAGCATTAAATGCTATATGCGGCTACCGTAGTTGTCAATTGTTAGCTAGTTAACGGATAATGCTAACTTCCGGCCGAGATAGGAGGTCGGATTTAGACATATTTATAGTACGTAGAGTATTAGCTACTCGCAGCAATAGAAGGCCGTTAACAGTATCGATATATGCTACAGGCACCTACTTATTACCGCGGTATTCGAAGAACTAGCTCTTGTCGTTGCGATAGTAGCAACCCTTGTTTCTAAGCATCTTAGTAGATATAAGGTTTGTAGCGAGTCCTAGAACATATAATGTACCTATAAGTCGTATCTCTTTAACGCCGAAGTTATTAACTACATTAAGTGCTATTACGCCGTATAACTAGCCTATAAGACGACCCTTGCCTGTTTGAATGCCTAAAGAGCAGTTAATGCCCTTTACTATTCTTAAGGCGTCGTTTGTTATATACGTAGTTATGCCGGAGTCAACGATCTAATCTGCTTAGCTTTACGCATAGTAGAGATTAGCCCTAGTTTCTTAGTTTAAGACAATGTCTTAAGAGAGATTAAAATTAGGTAGGTTGAAGTTAGTAACTATTATAAAGGAGCGGTAACTAAAGGGAGACATTATTATTTACTATACTAAGGCATAGTAAGCCTATTGCTTACTATCGCTATCGTCGATATTGTCGGAGCGAGTATTGAAAGTTATATTAGCATTGCCTCTCTAGCCGCTAGCTTTCTACTAATTATTATTAGAGTTTGACTTATCGTCCTTCTTCTTACTACCGCGACATTCTTTAGTAGTATAGTTAGTAGACTTTAGGTAATTTGCGCATTTCTTGCTAGGCTTGTTCTTATCGTTGTCTTTGTTGCGACGATTAGTTTAGTTAACGTTAGCTTTAGCGAAGTTAGCTGCATATATAGCTTTATTGTCCTTTGCTATATTCTTGTCTATTACGTCGGAAATGAGGCTATTAAGAGTAAGTGTCGCTAATCGGGTCTTATCTCTTAGAAGATCGCGCTTAGCTATAGTGAACTAAGTAAGGTCCGGTATAGCACCGAGGTAGATAAGGAACTAATAGATGCCTTGCTTCTCGGAGATCTTAAGGTCGCCTTTAGACAACTATTAAGTCTTTAACCTGTATTTATTGCAGAAGGTTTCTAACTTCTTACCGTTACCGTTATACTATAGACCCTACTATTTAACGTATCTAGCATACTTAGTTGCTAGGCTACTAGGCTCGTAGTCTAACTTAAGTCGGTCCTATACTTCTTTGCCGCTCTTAAGACCTACTAATATTAATTGTATATAGGAAACACAGTTAGTATATAAGAAGGTACGGGCTTAGGAGGATTTCGCGTCGAATTCGTCTTCTCGGGCTTCGAATGCACTTAGTAACTCGTTGCTTTCTCGTATAGGCGCGGTGCGGGTACCGTCGACGTACTTAAACAGACTAATACCGCAGAGTGCGTATTCGGCCCTATTTGCGAAGGTTTTATAGTTAACCTTGCCTTTAAGCTTAAAGCCTAAGTTTAGTAAGGAACTGTTATACGAATATAGAGATTGTAATACTATATTAATAACTAGTTTCTTCTCTTCTACTAGAAATTCTCCTAGAACCTACGAGAAAGAGGCGCTGTCTATCGTAGACATAAGATCGCTATCGTAAGCAGGTCTAGAGCGGAAGGAGTAAACGGCGTATATAGCGAGTCGATTTCGACGGCGACTGTATCGGCGGTGTTAATTGCAAGGGCTGTATATTACCGTAAGTGTATTATTAAATGATAATCGGAGGTATTTAGAAGCCCTAGGGGCTTATAACTACTAAATGTAAGAACACTAGTAGATTAGATATCTACGAAGGGTTCTACGGAAGAGAGAGATCGGCTGTGCTAAGAACGCTCGGGCACGTAATCGTAGCCTAAGGCTATAGGACCTAGCCTAGATATATTAAGTTCTTTAAAGCCGTATAGCTGTTTAACGTAGATCTTATACTTGTTACTAATAAGTGCGTTAAGGAAGGCAGTTAGAATATCGTACTGCTTAGCTTCTAAGTTATAGTGTACAATTAGGCCAAACAAGGCTCGAAGTGTATACGGCTTAGTAACGGCCGTATAGGTCTCGTTATAATCCTGTCCTTTAACCTATATAAAGCTACGGACGACCTAACGAGCCTTAAACCGGCTTATATTGCTATTAGCGTCTCGCTTGATAGTAAAGACCTATCGGCTACGGACAACCTTCTTGCCTTCTAGTACCTCTAACCGAGATATATAAACCTATATATAGTTGTCGATTAGTAACTTATATTTAGCCTTATAGGCCTCCTTCTATTATAGCTAGTATTGCGACTCCTTAGCGGCCTTAAAGCTCTTCGGAATTGGAATAGCTTCCTTAGGCTTATTAGACTATTTAGCAATATAATAGGAAGCTATAAAGCCCTTAATATAGGCTATCGGTATATTAGCTATTATACGTCGAGTCGACCGCTTAATACTATAATCGGCTAGATAACTATATAGCAGTTTACGAGCGCTCTTATTGCTTCGTATCTTGCGTATAGAACGACTACTAACGTTGTCTAGTCGCTCAAATTTAGGTAGCTAGCTAGGCTCGCCCTTCTTAGCGTTTAGATTATATGCTAGCTCTTCCTCGGCTAACTAAAAGCTATCTTTATTACTTAAAGGCGGTTAAATAGCTAGTAGGTTATCGTCGAGTGGCAACGGACTAGCGACCTTATTAGTTACCTCCTATGTAGGTCCTTATGTAGGCTGTTCTTCCTATTAAGCTAGAAGCCGCTAGACTATACTAGTAGCCTCGGTAGGTAACGGAGCCTCGTTGCTTATAGAATTGAATAAAGCCGGCATAATAGACTTAAGGGTAACAAACTCGTTCTTAGACAAGTCGTTAGTGTTAGTATATAGCTTTATACTATCTAGAAGTAGGAGGTTAAGGTCACCCCCTAACTTAATAAACTAGACGTCCTTAGAAGCGATAACCTTATACTAATTAGGTAGGTAAATTATGTGTTTTCCGGAGTCTATAGAGCCCTTAGCATAGCTAACTAGCTTGCTAACTAGGCCTCTGCTATCTATCTTCTTTCTACGAGCAATACTATAATCGTAGGCAATTAACGTATAGCTATACGCTCGAAGGTGCTAAAGACGCGGCTATATTCGTAACTAATTAAGCTCCTTAGCGACAATAGTATATAGGCTTCCTCCGTTAGCGGTTAGCGTAATATTAAGGACCTATATAGCGGAGGCAATAGTATATAGCTATAGGAACTTAGGAAGGTTGGCCTATAGTATTATCTTTCTCGCAGTTGTATATACGATGTAATTGCTAACCTTAGTAAGGCTATTCTAAGTAGAAGAATAAGGAGCTGTAACCTGTAGTATAATGCCCTAATTACGAGCCTAGCTTAACAGCTGATTTCCGCCGTATTTACCCCCTCTATCGAGGCGGTAGATTAGGATCGAATAGCTAGTTTATATACGGACGTATATACGATGTTCCTTAATAGCTACTACAGCCCCTAACTTAAGTAAGCTAGTATACTCGTAACGATAGCCTAACTTAGCGCATATAAACAGCGTAAAGTAGCGTTCCTATAACAGACTAGGGTTAGTAATAGTAACTATATCTATACAGACAATGTAATAGATCGTAGATAGTCGTACGCGTAGTAGCCGATTGTATTCCTTGTATAATATAGCTATACGATAGGCAATGCAGTTGCGGAAGTCCTTCTTAGCACTAGTAATAACAATCTAACTCTTAGATTCTATTCTTAGCAGCTTGCGGTAATGAATATAGCTATATCGCAGATGCTATTTATCTATAGTGCCTATAGGTACCCCCTTCTTTAACAAAAGGGCAACTACTTTACTATCTAGACTAGAGGTTAGTATATACAGATAGGGGAGACCATTCTTTCGGTATATCTAAGCAATAGTAACCTCCGAGCCGTTAACAATAGTAAATAGTACGCGCTTGTCGTTCTAATAGAAACAGCCCTTATCGGTAAGCTTCTTAGTAGACAGGAGGTTAGCTACTAGACCTAGTATATATAGTGTATTAGACAACTTTATACTGCTTACACTACGCTTATTAACTACTTTAGTCTAAGCTATTCCGACTATCGTAGCGTGCTTCGTATTGCTACTAAACCGGACAGGAATATAATAGCCTTTATATTTAATAAGTAATAAAGGGTTATTAACTATATATATGCTAGTACCTAAGTCGACAACCTAATTAGTAGTCCGAGTGTTAGTAGTAAGAGCTATAGACACCTAGTCGCTAATAGTAACTATAGTGTTTGCAGTAAAGGCGTAATTGTCGCTTAGGCCTAATAACACCCCCGGGGTAGCATTAGCCGTATACAGCCCCTAAGTACTATTCTAACTAGATAGCGGCTACTACTAAGCAGTTAACGCCTATTGTTGCTTCTTCTTAGCCTTCTGCTTCTCGCGACGAAGACGGTCTTCTTCCTTTAGGTAAGGGTATTTAGTATAGCACCGATCGGATAGGTAAGCGCCTTAGCAGTATAAGCACTTCTCGCGATTCTAACTATTCTAGCTGTTTCTACTACGACTACGACTATTGTTGCTATTTCCGCGGCTACTACGACCGCTACGGTTCGAGTTACCTCGACCGCTATTATTGTTACTATTGCTACTTTACTATTATAGTTAGCGCTAAAGACTAAAGAAGCTATTATATTAGGCCTAGTTCAATTAAGCTATATTCTTATTAAGCAACGCGCTAATAATATTATTAAGGGTATTGTTATTAATAGTGTATTCTAAGGCGCGTATCTACTCTCGGCGTATCTATATAAAAGCCTTATAGAATAGAGAGATCTATATAATAAATATATAGACAGCCTAATACTAGCTAATAGCTAATTTAGTATCCTTTAAGGTACTAAGCTTCTTCTTATACTTATTATAGAACTTCTTAATGTCCTTGCTATTATACCGAAGGGTAATATATTCCTAGTAGAGTATGAATTTAGTAGACCTACCTTTACTAGTATATTTCTTCTTAAGGAAGTCCTATACTTCCTAGGATATAGACAGACTAAGCAGTAATTGTTAAATGTTACTAATATAATTAGCAAAGATCTAGGTACGTACTGTTTGATCTTTAGAGTCCTATTTATCTTAGCGGTCTTTAAACTCCTTAGAAGACTTACTAGAGGCCTTAGAAAGGGGTCGCTAGCGGGTACCTTGTATATAGCGCTAGACCGACATACCTTTAAGAGCGCCTTTAGCGGCGTACGACTATAATAGGTAATTCTCTTTATTCTTTAGCTTAGGAATGTTGCTTATATAAGCGCTAGAGGTTATAGGGGGAGCTATTGCGGACAGCGACGGCGATAGTATAGATAGAGACTATAGACTTATCTCGAGGGGTAGCCGATAGGCGCGCCTATATTCTAGTATAGCGGATAGCTAATACTAATATAGCGGACAGCTAATACTAATAGTAACCGACTCGAGTCGGACTAGTACCTACTAGAACACTCGAGGGCGGCGGCGGCGGCGACGATATTAGTATCGGCGCAATTTTTAGTAATAAGCGCTATCTACGTAGTAGTCGGATTAACTATTAGAAAACGTATAGAATGCGTTAGAAACGTAGGGGGCTTATAACTACTTAATGTAACTAATATATTAGAAGAAGGACTAATCTATATAGAAGTCCGAAGATAGAGTGTAGTAGTTGCAGCCTTAGGTATTAGGTATTACGGATCTAATTAGTTAGAGTCCTTATATAATCTTAGAGCGACGCTAAGACTAGTAGGCTAAGCTGTCGCTCTATCTTACTAGGAGCGATAGGAGCGGTCGAGAGCGATAGCGTCGCTTACGTCGCTTACGACTATAGACAAGATATCTCCTTTGTATTTAGGAACGCCGGAATGCCCTTATAGCTCGAGGCGTTCAACTTATGTTACCTACTTACTAATTAGAATTACCTTTATACTAATTATTCTGTCTCTGCCTCCCGCTTGTATTAGCCTCTCTAAAGAAGCCTCGGCTTACACGTAATAAGAAGTTACCTAACGATCTGTCGCGAGTAACTGTAACACTTTGAACGCCCTTAGGATAAGTGCCTTATTATAAGTCGGAAGGGGAACTCCCGCCCTAGCGAGATAGGCAGTACTCGACGTACTACCTCTAGTGTTAGTAATGCACTAGGAACCTATACTAGAAACGATTCTCTTAAGATCGGAAAGCTAGACTTTTATTACGGCGACCGAGACAAGTTCGATACCTAGGTTAGCTAGATAGATATGTATTTTATATTTAACTAGGTTTAAGACAACTTAAAGCTAGTCTTCGTAACAACGTTTATACGAGGTAGGGCTTAGTATTAGGTTAAACTATTTCTTAGGACCTATCTAGATAGCAACGGGACCGACAATTCGGATAGAATCTTCGCAAGCTACGAAAATCTTAAGCGTACGATAAAGAAGGTCTTTAGATCTTCTAACGAGGTTGCTACCGCAGTTAGGGTTATCTAATACTTAACTTAGAAGGGGTTATATACCGATTACGCCGCTAAATTTTAGGAATACGCCTAACTTACGGATTAGGACGACGAAGCTTTTATAACATTATATCGGCGAGGTCTTAAGGATAACGTTAAAGACGAGCTTATACGCGACGGTAGAAAAATGGATAATATAGGAACATTAGTTAAGGTTACGATCGATCTCGACGATAGGCTCTACGAACGAGCTTTAGAACAACGTTACGATTCTAAGACTTCTAGAAAGGCTAGTTATACTCCTAGATACGATAATAGACGAAACTATAGTACCTACGATAAACCAAAGGGGAATAACTACTACGGTACGCAACTAATAGAGCTAGACGCTACCTAGAAGGGTCGAGTAATTAAAGGAAGAAAAGGCAAGAGTTCGCCTAAGAAAGTAGGAAGATTGACTTACTATACGTATAGTAAGGAAGGCTATATAGCACGGAACTGCTACGGTAAGAATATAGTACGACGCGAACAGTTTAATATAATACAACGAAAGGACTCGGGTAGAGAAGGCTACCGAATAGTAGTAGAGCTATACTCTATTAATAACGCGCCGAGGACCTATATAGAGGTCGTAAAGAAAGAGCTACGACAAATCTATATAATAGCACGACGATAAGAACCCGTATATAGAACCCTTTACTAGAGATTCTATTACGACGACTAATACTAAATTCATTATTCTACTAAAGTAGAAGCAGGATTCTTCCCTTAGATTAGGCGACTCGTACGAGAAGATACGAAATCCTAGTTAGAAGAAGAAACGATTAATAAATCTTACTTAGATACCGACGATAAAGAAAACCGAGATCCGGAAGCTTTATTCCCTCCTAGGGAGGAGTTAGGAGCTATCCTAGAAGTACCGGAGTCCCCTTAGTAAGAGGAGGAATAGTAAGAAGATTTAGAAGGAAGTCTAGATACCGAGGAAGAAACTACGAATAAAGAAAGTAAAGACGAATTCGGGATTAACGACGATACGATCCTTACGTTTATAATAGATATACCTATAGTAGCGCGAACAATCGCCTTGTATCTAGTACGTAAATACGAGGAAATGTTTCTAAAGGTTAACGGACAACGGAAGGTCGATCCTATCTAATTTAATTATTTCTAGATAAGCTTACGGGCAAAATTCTAGAATTACCCCCGGATACCTATAGACTATACATACTATAACTTTATTACGGAGCGAGTACCGATAGGAAGTATAATTACGCCCTACGGATACGTCCTACCCGACGAAAGGACGATTATTACTTAAGATATGCGTTAGACGGTCTAGCGATTAAATTAGCAATACCGAAAGGCTATAGTAGCGTAGGGACGGGATATATACAACGATACCCTCGAGGAAAAATTATATACGGAAGAAGCACGAACGGTAGGACTACGGATCCGTAACTAGTTAGAACAACGTTAGGCTACTAATTAGTCGGGAAACGGACTAACTCTCTAGATTAGAGCGTTCTAAGAGAGTTCCTTAATACCGAAAGCGCTTAAGCATTAATAGCAGTCTTCTATACAAAAGTTATCGTTAACGGGCACCCGACGAGTGCATTAATAGATTCCGGAGCGAGCGGGAACTTTGCCTCCGAATTATTCGTTAAAAGCCGAGGGATCGCAATCCGAAGTAGAAGAGAAGGAGCGTATAAACTTATAGTAGTAGATAGGTTACCGCTACCTAGTATAAAACGAGAAACGATACCGTTACTACTAGCTATCTAATAGTACTACGAGGAGATTGTCTTAGATGTTACTAACATAGCTAGTTATAATATTGTATTAGGTATACCTTAGTTAAGAAAGTATAACCTAGTCGTAGACTAGAGAAGAGGAGTACTTATATTTAAGGAATGCGACTATATAATCGGCATTCAACCTATATAGCGGTAGCGTTCGTAGGCAGATAAGATTAATAAACGTAGGGCGACTCGTAAGACGTTTACGTCGATAGGAATTACGGAGAACCGTATTCAACCCGGATCGATACTACCGTTAGGTTAGGAGGGTTATAATAATAATTACGGGAAGGATAGAAGTTATACGCTATCGAAGAATAAAACTAGAATCTCGGACCTAGATATTCCTAAAGAGTATAGTAAGTAGAAGCGACTCTTTAAAGAGGAGAGAGGCAAGGCAGCCTTACCTAAACACTAACTATAGGATTATAAGATACACTTATAGCCTAGGAAAGAGCCTCTATAGGGGCCCTTATACGCAATGTCTAAGAAAGAGCTTAAAACCCTAGACAAGTAGCTAAAAGAGAAATTAGAAAAAGGCTAGATATAGAAGTCGATATCCTCGGTAGCCTTACTAGTAATATTCGTTCCGAAAGCCGGATTAGACGAAGGACGGCTAGTAGTCGATTTTAGACGACTTAACGACATCACAATTAAGAATCGGTACCTACTACCGAATATCGAAGAAATGCAAGACCGATTAACTAGATTAGACTAGTATACGAAGATTAACCTACGCGATACGTTTTACGTAATACGTATAGCAGCTAGATACGAATAGATAATAGCATTCCGAACAAGATATAGGCTTTACGAATTCTTGGTTATGCCTATAGGACTTATAAATGCCCTAGCGTTATATTAAGACCTTATAAACGAAGTCCTCCGAGACCTTCTAGATATATACGTTATCGCATATATAGACGATATCTTAGTCTATACTAAGGGAGCTCTCGCGGACTATATACGAATAGTACAGGACGTCTTTAAACGATTTACTTAAGTAGGATTTAAGACTGTACCTAAGAAATGCGAATTCTATAAGAAGGAAGTTAAGTTCCTAGGATTTATTATTAGTACTATAGGAATTAGGATCGATCTAGAAAAAGCCAAGTCAATATAGGAATAGCTAACGCCTATATGCGTTAAAGACGTACAATTATTCCTAGGATTAGCTAACTATAATAGAAAATTCATCGAGGGCTACTCTAAGATAGCGGCACCCCTTACGGAGCTTATAAAGAAAGACAAGAAATAGAACTAGAGTACGAAAGAAGACGAAGCGTTTAGGTAGCTAAAGAAGCAATGCGTTTCTACGCTAACGCTACGATTATTCGATAGAAATAAGGCGGTCTAGATAGAAATAGACGCGTCGGATAGGGCTATAGGAGCATGCCTTATATAGGAGCATAACGGGAAACGATACCTAGTAGCCTATTACTCGAGAAAGATATTACCCGCGGAATAGAACTACGATATCTATAATAAGGAGCTACTTGCAATAGTTGCATTACTGCAATACTAGCGAGTATACGCGGAAGGAGCACTAAGTCTTACGATTCTTTCTAATTATAAGAATCTAACTTACTTTACTACGACTAAAGTACTAACCCGAAGACAGGCCCGCTAGTCGGAGCTACTAGGACAATACAAGTTCGAAATCCGCTATACCCTAGGACGCGAGAACGGACGAGCCGACGCACTAAGCCGCCGTAGCGACTATATAGAGGGTTACGAACTAGTATAGCAGCAGATATTAAAGGCAAACTAAGACGGAAGCCTTAGTGCTAATATAAAAGAATTTAACTATATTATACGAGTTCTTTAGGATATAGAAGAACAGTTCCTAATCGAATATAGGAAATACTAAGTACCTAAGGAACGAGTTACAGAGTATATACGACAATACTACGACGGACTAGAAATTAGACACCCTAGAGTTTCAAAAACAATAGAACTAGTTAAGCGAAGCTTCGGATTCCTATATATACGACAACGAGTTCTAGAATATATTAAGAAATGTCTACAATGTTAGCGTAACAAGGCTAATAGACACGCTAGATATAGATATATCTAATTTAGGACGCTACTAGATAAACCGTAGGACGAAGTTACAATAGACTTTATTACGAAACTACCGAAGTCTAAGGATCCGGTTATAGGATATAGCTACGATATAATACTTGTTATAGTCGATAGGCTTACGAAATATATACACTTTATTCCTACTAACGAAGCAAGTACGGTAGAGCAACTCGGATACCTCGTACTAGATAGACTTGTACGATACTACGGATTTCTAAAGACCTACATTACGGATAGAGATAAGCTCTTTACGTTAAACTACTAGAAGACGCTTACAGCGATACTTAGAATTAAGCACAAGCTATTAACGGTATACTATCTATAGATAGACGGCTAAACGGAAGTCAAGAATTAGGCCTTAGAGGTATACTTACGGTACTACGTCAATTACGCATAAAACAATTAGGCATCGCTATTACCTATAGCACAACTTACACTAAACAACTAACAATCTAAGACTACGAAAGAGACACTATTCTTCGCTAATTTTAGGAAACATCCGCAGCTGTTCGGGGAACAGTATTTATAGTATCTATACGCGGATAAAGCGATAGTCGCTTTAGAAGACTTGAAGCAGGTATATAAAGAATTGCAAAGGGCAATTGCCGAGTCTTAAGAAAAGATTATAGAACTATATAATGCTAAACGAAAAATAGCACCTTAGCTAAAAAAGGGGGATAAGGTCTACCTCCTAATAAAGAATCTGTAAGAAGGGTATATTAGTAGGTAGATAGGGTAGTAGTAGGTACAAGTAGTATTCGATAGAGATCTAAGAGGAGAGGGAGGAGGGCAGGCAAGTTAGCCTATTACTAAGCGCTAAGCCCTGCCTAAGGCACTAAGACCCTAGCTTCACTTGGCCTAGTTACGTACCAATTACGTATAGCCTCTTTAGCCCTAATATACGCTTCCCTTCTAAAGGCCGCGCCCTCGTAGCCTGTCTATATTCTACGACCTCTATTGCCGCTAACTTAGCAAGTCTAATAAACTGCTTAGCCCGCGCTAAATTAAACACTTAACTACCTAATTATATAACTATATCAAACCTTACCTCTAAACAACATAATGTACAACTCTAACTGCGCTATCTCTATATATAATAAACTATAAAGTGATATGTATCTACAAGAATTGAAGGCTTTCGACTAATTATAATACGAGCGCGTCTTCCCTACTATAATAGGTAGACGTACGAGGTATTGCAGCACTGCCTCCGTTCTAAGTAATGTCGTATCGAGTTCTTTACGTCTACTCTTAAAAGACCTAGCAATGTCCGCTTCCGAGGGTTGTCCGTTCCGAGGGTTGTTCTTATTATTACGAGGGCTATTATTTACTATCGTAGTTTCACTAGCCCTAATTAGTTAGGTTTGGTAGCCTTTAAGTGTCAACTAATCATCTCTTTTTAAAAAACTTAGTTCTTCTAGTTTCTATAGGTAAAGGCTATTGTAAGTGTAGTAGTAGAGGTTCGCCTCGCTTAAAGGATTAGATAGATCGAGGAGTAACCTATTATCCGTAAGATCGACCCCGGCTAGCTTAGCTCTATAGTTTTTGCCCTTAGTTAGTCTATTAGTCGCTTAATCTTTTAACTTAGTTAAAGTTTTAACTTGGCCTTAAAGTTTTAATCAAACCTTTAATAGGCTTAAAGCTTTTAATCAAAGTTTTGATTAAAGGTGCCTTAGGCTCGTAGTATAGGTAAGGTTGTGTCTATAGGCGCAGCGATAATAGTAAGTAATGTTAATAATAGCAGCGCTAGTCGTCTTAGCGCTAACTTTACCTTCTTCCAATTTCCTTCTTTAACTAATAACAACTCGGCAATACCGTTACTAATATAGCTGTGTCCTTCCTTTCTTAAATAGCAACATACTCCGTAACACCGTTACTAACATAGTCGCGCCGGCCGCGCCGTTATAAGCGCGACGCCGTCCTCGCCGATCGCCTAGGCCTCGAGGCCTCGATAGAATAAAGGAGTAAGAGGGGGACCTATAGGGCGCGTTAGTAAAGAGATAGAGTCCTTAAAAGAGCATGCGATTAATTAATTAACGCGTCGTAGCGCGCCTAGTATAGTCTTATTGTCCTTTGTTGCTAATAATTACTTGTCTCTAATTAGTTAGCTAATAGCACCCCGGGGGTAGCATTAATCCTAGGCCCTAATAGTAACATTATAGCCTCTTAACCTTCTTCTTGTCCTTTACACTAGTCTAATACTCGTCTAACAACTCAGTTATATCCTTAAAAGAGTCTTTAGCCTCCTACGAGTCTTATTTAGGTAAGTAGCCTTACTATCTTAGAAGGTACTCCTTCTTGCCTTATCTAGTCCGATGCTTTAGTATGCGCTCTACGGACTACAGTTCTTTACTATTAGCTAAGACTTCTTCTAACTTAGTAGGCGCTTTATCGCCTTCGCGCTAGTAGTATAGTTTAAGGAGGGATATATAGAAGGTGTTATAGATAGTATAATAGGGTGGAAGCTATAACTAATAGGCCTATACGGAAGAGCCCTTAACTTCTCGAATGCGGAATAGGCTAATGTATCTCGGTGCAAGCTTAGGTCTTGTTTTGCCGTTAGGTAATAGGTGTTTGCGGATACGGAGGTTCTTAGTACTTAGCATAACTATATCGCCTTATTTAAAGGTTATTAGTATATAGCGCTTATCGTAGTAGGCCTTTTAGTACTCTTAAGCCCTTGTTAGCTTCTTAGCTATCTTAGCGTAGATTTCTCGTATCTTCTAGACACGTTCTATTGCCGCTAGTGTTTCCGGTACTTAACGCGCTTCCCTTTCCTTACGCTCGGCCTCGAGCGATAGTAGGTCTTGTAGTATAGCAGCGTTCTAGCCTATTATAGCTATATATAGTAATACCTTAGTCGATAAGTAGACACTGTTATTATATACGAATTTAGCTAGTTGTAGGAGGTTAACCTAGTCGTTAGGGTTCTCGTTAATATAACTACGCAGGTACTGCTATAGGGTAGCATTCTGCCTCTCTATTTAACCGTTAGTCTATAGATAGAAGGCTATTAATAGCCGATGCTTTAGTCTTAGCTGCAAGCAAATCTCGCTCTAATAGTAAGATGTTAGTATCGATCTACGATCGGATACGATCCCCTTAGGGGTTCCCTAATAGGTGTAGAAGATGTTAGTCTATAGCGCCTCTACTATATTAATAGCAGTCTAATCCTTGCGCGCCGGGATATATCGAGCGCCTTTAGTAAATCGATCTACTATAATAAGGATAGTATTATACACATCCTTACTATCCCTACGCTTAGTAGGAGGAAGGCCTATAATAAAGTCTATTATAAGCTTAGCAAATAGCTTCCTAGGAACAGGAAGTGAAGACAACTCGCTAAATAGTAAGTGCTTTAGTGCTTTAACTCGCTAGCATACTATATAGGTCTATATATACTCCTTTATATGCCGCTTACTATTTAGCTAGTAGTATGTACGCGATAGTAACTCGTGCGACCTCTCTATACTATAGTAACTAGCGAGCTTACTATTATAGTGCCTCTTTAAAAGCTCTTATCTAATCGATTGTTTAGCGGGGACATAATACCTGCCCTTGAACTTTAAGTAACCTTTATCGTCGATCGACTAATTGTTATTACTCTTACTAGATCGAGTCGCCCGCCTACTTACAAGCTTATTAATACGCTCGATAGCAAAGGCGTCCCTCTACTAAGTACGTAATAGCTTATCTATAAACGATTAACTATCCCTATTTATAAGGTTATTTAACAGCACCCGTACTATCGAACGAGGTACGCATTATATATATCTAATAGTACTAGCAGCTAGAACTACTATAACCTCTTCTATAGTACTGTCGCTATAGATAGTAATATCTTTAATCGAGTTATTATAGCTCGAGCGATCTACGTCCTTCTTAACGTGCACTAGAAGAACGACAACTCCGCTATAGTATTTGTTACCGCCGCGGGGTCCGGAAGTCCGCTTATCCTACGCTTACTTATTAACAATACGGGCTATAGCAATCTTATACTATAGGGTTAGAAATAAAGAATTGATGTATTAGGTCTCGCTATCGTAATTAGGTCGCCTCGATAGGCTATTAGTAGGGTTGCTTACGCCTAGCCGATATAATATATTAAAATCAAACCTAGCGAGGTAGACGGCCTATCTAGCCTATCGACCTATAACCCTAGTAACCTTAGTAATACTACGGAGGTTGTTATAGTCTATATAGACCTAAATAGTATACTGTATACTATCGAGATAGTGCCTCTAATGCTTAAAGGCCTCGATAATAGCTAAGAGCTCTTACTTATAGGTCTCGTAGCGACGCTCTATATCGATTATCTTTCGTAAAAAGAAGGCAATCGGGTGCTAATAGGTGTTATTAGCCTATTGTAATATAATAGCTAATATAGCGAACTATAAAGCGTTAGTCTCAATCCGGATCTACTTACTTAGTACGAAATAGTACAATAAGGGGACTTTAGTAAACTGCTTCTTTAGACCGTTAAAAGCGGCTTGTGTTTTGTTAGTCTACCTAAACTCTCTAGAAGGGTTTGCCTTAGTCTTAGTAAGCTTAGTTAATAGCATTATATGCCTCGAATAGCCTTTAATAAAACGGCGGTAGAAATTGGCGAAGCCGAGGAACGATTAAAGCTCCTTAATAGACGTAGGAACAGGCTATTTAGTAATTGTTTTAATCCGATTAGGATTAGCCTTAACACCCTCGGTTAAAATAAGGAAGCTAAGGAATAACACCTCTTTAGTAGCAAAGGTGTATTTAGAAGGTTTGTAATATAGTCTATAGGCTTATAGGCGGTCGAGGACCTTACGTACTACGGCCTAGTGTTCTATAATATTAGGTAAATGTATGTAAACTAGGATGTTATCTAGGTAAACTATATAGAGATAGTCTAATAGGCCCGAAAGGGCCCGATTAATATAGGACTAGAATGTAGCAGGGGCATTAGCTAGCCCGAATAGCATAACTAAGTACTCGAAATAGCTATAGCGAGTGCGGAAGGCTGTCTTCTATTTATCGCCCTTGCGAATACAGATGCGGTAATAGGCGTCCTTAATGTCTAATATAGTATAGTAGTAGGTACTAGAAAGGCGGTCGAGGGTCTTATTAATAAGCGGGAGTAGATAGCGGTCTTTAATAGTAATAGCGTTAAGCCCTCTATAATTAACACATAAACGTAGGCCGCTATCCTTCTTTAGTACGAACAGGATAGGTATACTAGCAGGGCTGTTACTATATCGAATTCGACTATTAGCTAGGTTTTCCTCTAGGTACTTACGTAGCATAGCAAGCTCTCGTTTACTAAGGTTGTAGAGGGGGCTAAAAGGAACCTCCTTACCCTCTATAATATCAATCTTATAATCCGTCTCTTTAAACATAGGCAATGTCGATGCTAAGTAGTGTTTAAACACATTAATATAGGTCTCTCGAATGGGTTCTAGTATACGCTTAAGTTGTTTAGGATCTATGCTATTAGGGGGCACTAGTTTATCGTTATTACTACCGAGTAGGTCGGCAGTTAGATTAGCTAAGGCGGGGGTTAGGTTGCTAATAAACAGGACCCTAATATTATTAGGACATTCGCTAATATCGATGTGTTTAATATCCTCTTTTCTAGCGATTCTAAATCGCTATTGTTAACTGCCTAAATCTATAACTATAGCATAGTACTTAAGAACAGGGTTGCTAATAACAATGTCGGATAGGAGGCTGTCTATATCTACCGCGTAAGCAGTAAAGTTTAGTAGGCGTTTATTTCCGAGGTCGTCTTTTAGAACTATAGGAATATAGTAGGCCCTATAGGTTAAGTGCCGAGCGTTATTAAACCAAGTAAGGGTTAGCATGTTAGTTCTAGGCAATTGTCGGAGGTCTAATTACTTAGCTAAGCGATAGTTAATAAGGGCGCTAACTGAATTTCCGGGGTCTAGTATAACCTTTGCCTTATAGTTAGTATCGCGCCTAGATATAAGATAGGTACGTATAATAGCTAGTACAATATCGATAGTCTTACGCCGTATAAGGCTAACAGTTAGTACGGCGCTTACTCTTTTTTCGAAGGTTAGCCTATAGGGGTAGCGTTAGCGGCTAAGAGGTGCTTCTTATACTTAGCGGAGGTACGGTCAATCCGGGCCTAATCCCTAGGTTTGTCGCATTAGCCTAGGAGATAGCTAGTACTGTTATAGTTAAAGCACTTCAATCCGGTTAGTAGGTTGCCGTAGCTATTATTGCTATTATTAGCCGAGCGGTTAGCATTATAGGGATACGAGCCCCTTCTACGGCCCCTATCGCAGCCTCCTCTATATAGCCGCCGGCTACAGCCTCTTCTATGGTCGCTGTTACTGTTCCTATTGTTAGTATTGTTATTATAGTAGGAACCTTAGTTTCCTCCGCGGCTACGGTTGCTACGGTTAGTACTAGCTAGTCGGATCCTCGATTCTAGTCGTTATTAGAGCTAGATAGCTCGTTCGGCTATTTCTACTTCGACTATAAATTAAATACGTATTAGGTTAGCTTTTTCGAACACACGGCGACGGTCTAATTCGAGAATAAGCTCCTACCTAAGCTTAGGGCGTATTTCCGAGATCTATATAGAATTAGTCTTAGGCGGAAGGTCGTCTTTAAGGGTTTTCAAATAGGCCTTAAATAAGCGAGCCGATTGATTAGTCTTCTATTTAGCTCGAAGATATAGGTCCTAAGTATGTTGTTGCCTTAGTATAGGGTTTCTAAGGGTGTCTAGTATAATAGTTTTGTAGGTTTGCTACTAAACGGCGGTCTAATTATCGAGGGAATTAAAATGGTTATCCTAGGTACGTTTTAGGTCGCTATCGATGTACTATATAGCGTAGATAACTAATAAATAGTCGTCTAGAAGAGCCCTCGGTATATTTCGTTAGTTGAGTTTATAATCGCGTATGTAATTATTGTATTGCTTACGACTAGAGCCGTTAAATACGGTATAGTCCTTAAGCTTAGTATCCTTCTTTTAGATAGGTAGTAAAGAAGGTCCTACTTTAGGTTTAGCAGTAGTCGTTAGGGCTCCTTAAAGGTAACGGAGCTCGAGGAGGTTATCCTTTAGCTACTATTCTTAACGTAGGGTACTAGTAAGCCTATTTTAAGTAGCTTCTTAAAGTCTCCCTAATAGTTGAGGGCTAAAGGCTAGTTAGCTATATCGACGGTTGACAATGTTATTAAGAATGTCGTTAATAGGCAACTCTAGGTCGTCGCCTAGAATTACAGGTTCTTCGGCAGGCCTAGTAGTAGGCTCTTTAGTAGGTACTTTAGCAGGTACCTTAGTAGGCACTTTAGTAGGTACTGTGCTACTAGCGTTGTCGTTACTAGCGCTGCTAGCGGCAGTACGGTTGTTGTTGCTTCGTAATAAGCCGGCTATTGTAATAGGGGGTAACAATAATAATGTATTATTAGCCCCTAAGATGCGGATATAGCGGAATTAGTAGATATTAGTCTATTACGATTGACTTAGTATAATAGGCCGTATAGAAGGTCTTGCTTAATAATTGGTACGGTTGTTTCGATAGAATAGTACGTATAGGTCCCGTTCTTCGGGCGTAATATAGTTAGATTAGTCTTGTTCGTAGCTATACCGCTAAAAGCTTAAAATAAGGACTATCTAGCTACTACCCTTAAAGGGTAGATCGAATACTGTATAAGAAGGGTATATTAGCAGGTAGATAGGGTAGTAGTAGGTACAAGTAGTATTCGATAGAGATCTAAGAGGAGAGGGAGGAGGGTAGGCAAGTTAGCCTATTGCTAAGCGCTAAGCCCTGCCTAAGGCACTAAGACCCTAGCTTCACTTAGCCTAGTTATATGCTAATTACGTGTAGCCTCTTTAGCCCTAACAGAATCTAAAAACCCGGAGATCGACTAAGAAACTAGACTACGTTAAAGTCGGGCCATTTTTAATTAATAAGCCTAAAGGACTAGTTAGTTACCGACTTAAACTACCGGACGACGCGAAAATCTACCTAGTATTCTATATCTCTATACTAGAACCTATAGACGCCGAAAAACTGTATTAAGAAACATTTTACTTCTAACCTAAAGAAGAAAATAAGTTTAAAGTCGAGGAAATCCTAGATTAGCAAGGTTAGAAATACCTTATTAAATAGAAAGAATACCTACATTTAGAAAACACTTAGGAACTAAAAGAAAACCTATAGAACTATTAGTAGATAATTAAAAAATATCAGAACCGGACAAAAAGGAAATAACTAGTATAGAAATTAAACCTACGACCTCTTAGACCCTATCGATTATAGCGCCTTAGAGTTCTTAACGACCTAGGGCAGTATAGCTCGAGGAGCGGGGACTCTAATAGCGTACCTAGCAACTATATCTTTTGTAGCTAAGAATTATACTACTAGACTAACTAGCTAGAAGATAAAATAGATAGGAAACATTAAAAATATATACCTTTAGGACACTAGACTCTCGGCACTCCTACTAGGGATTTTAGAGATAGGCTAGGATGTCCTATCTAGACGACTCTAGTTATAAGGCGATATCTATAATCGGCTATCTAGGGGAAACGGCTCGTTAGTAGGTAACGAGAGTATTATCGGCTCTATAGGCGAAGAGCCTAGCTCTCTTTCGAGCTCCTCCGCCTATTAAATAGAGGCTTCCTCTGCTTTAAGAGCTTGTATCTCCCGATCCTCCTTTATATATAGCGACTTACGTAAGCGACGGACCTTTACGCGATACTCGAAAAGCTTCCGCGTAAGGAGGTCCTCCTCCTCTTCGGCCGCTTTAAGATCTTTAGCTATCTTTAGGCGCGCCTTCCGGATTTTTTTATACTCTATATAAGTAACTTATATATTATAGGACTAGCCGTATAGGGCGCACTCGGAGTAGCGACCGGAACGAAGATCGACTTTATAGGATTTACCGGCCTATTCGTAATAAAAGTAGCGGATCGGCATTTCGAGGTAGTCGGCGAGGATATTATTTACGATATTTTCCTTACGCTAGCGAGAAGACAAATCCTTAGATAACTTTAGTATAATAAAGAAGTTAGAATTAGAAAGTCCCGGAATAAGGGACTATTCCGCTTAAGGAGGGGGATAGTGTTACGGATCTAATTAGTTAGAGTCCTTATATAATCTTAGAGCGACGCTAAGACTAGTAGGCTAAGCTATCGCTCTATTTTACTAGGAGCGATAGAAGCGGTCGAGAGCGATAGCGTCGCTTACGTCGCTTACAACTATAGACAAGATATCTCCTTTGTATTTAGGAACGCCGGAATGCCCTTATAGCTCGAGGCGTTTAACTTATATTACCTACTTACTAATTAGAATTACCTTTATACTAATTATTCTGTCTCTACCTCCCGCTTATATTAGCCTCTCTAAAGAAGCCTCGGCTTGCACGTAATAAGAAGTTACCTAACGATCTGTCGCGAGTAACCGTAATATTAGGTACGTAATAGACTCTAATATCTAGGTATATACTCTAAGTGTTTGTTTGTTTGTTTGTTTGTTTAATTAGCCTAAAAGTGGTCTAGTTGTTTCTATACCTAATACCCCTTTGTTTGCCTTAGTGGTTTGCTTGTTTAGCTATATGCACGCGATAAGGGGGTAACTTAGAGAGTGTGTGTATAGCTAGCTATTACGTGCATAATGCCTAAGGCTGCAACTATACATACTTCATCTTTAGGCTTTCTATAGTAGTTGCAAGCTACCTTATAATTTCTACTTTTTCGACAAGTTACATTATAATACAACTATACTACCATTATAACTACTATTTCGCTTTCCTAATCGCTTTACTACGTACTTATCGAATTTCTAACAATGCCTCGAGTCTATAACACCGCTAGTGCGCGTATACGCCGCCCTGTCGCCAAACTAACGCTATACGCGCATAAAGAAGCCCGCATTTAGGCGGTTTTAGATAAGATACTATCCTTCTACTAAGACTACGACGATTACGTGCCTAACATTAAACAATAGTCTACCGACGAGCACGTTAGCTATTAGAAGCTTCGCTTTCGATATCTAAATGCTATAGGTCGTCGTAGTAGTCGTAGTGCGCTAACTAAGCGACAGCTACCAAACATAAAGATAAAGCCTACTTAGCAAGCAGCCCTCCTCGAATACTGCCGTAGACGCGAGGTTATAGGCCTAGACATACCTATACGGCTATTATACTACATTGCTAACGAAATCCTTCTTCGTAATGCTATAGATCTACTTAATCTACCTTTAGTCGATAGGCGCTAGACGAAGAGGTTTATAAAGGAATATAGGCTTTACTAGGTGTTATAGAAGCCGATTGAAATAGCAAGGAAGGAGGCTTATAAACCTAATCGGATAAGACGATAGTATACACGGCTATAACAGACAATAGTATACTATGAGATTGCTAATCTACGTCTTATATAGAACTTCGACGAGACTAGTTTCCGGATTAGCATTAGAGGCAAGGAATACGTCGTTATAATAGACCTAAAACGTCGCTCTTAGAGCGCGTCTAAGACTAACCGGAAGCATATAACCTCTATTAAATCAGTTAATGCCGCAGGTGACTATATACCGCCTATATTAATCGCTGCTAGCAAGGTGTTATAAGAACGATAGTTTACTAACCTGTCCGGCTCGACCCTAGTTAATATAACAGAAAGTAGGTATTTAAACGACAACTCGGCCTATTACTACATTTAGCACTTCTACAAGTATTCGAAACGATATATAGCTAACTAGGACTAATAGCGTATACTAATATGCGATAATTATAGCTCTTACGACTTCTAGGAGTTCTTAGAATTTGCATAGTCTTACAAGATAGTAGTCTTCGGCCTACTAGCTTACACTTTACACTTCCTTTAACTACTAGATATAGTCCTATTCTAGCTATTCAAACACTATTATAAGCAAGCTGTAATAGACGCTACACGCACTAGTTGTATACAGTTTAGCGTAACCGAGTTCATAGCCGCAATCGACTCTATTCGAACTAACACCTTTAAGCCGAGTAGTATTAAATCCTCTTTCCGCAAGACAGGTCTCTTTCCGTACGATCCGGAGCGCGCTATAGAGTTCCTTAGGCTCGAATACAACGCTAGTAATACTATACAATATTAGCAGAAGCGCGAACGATTAGACGCGCTTGCTATCGACTATATAGACCGAGTTATAGACTTAGTCGGAAGCCTAGAATACCTCCGCGGAGATAACTATTCGCCGACTATTCCTTAACGCCTCTATAACCTAGAGGTGCCTTAGCTAGCAGTAGAGAGCTAGACCGGATTAATAAGTGTGCGGACTACTACAAGATATACTAACTTCCTCTAATAGAGGCTCGAAGGCCTCCTATCGTTACTATCCGCCGGGGTAGTTAGGCGGCTATTTACATATACTAAGGTTAACACTCAATTAGCCGCCTAAGCAACCTTCGACCTCTCTTAAACCGAGGCGGCAACTCGAGCACGTAAACGACGAGAAGAGGCCTCTTTAAGGCCTATTATTGCTAGCGGTCTATTATATACTTCGAAGGCAAGGAAGGCTATTAAGAAGCGGAGGTTTAACGACGAACAAGTAGCACTTTAATAGGCTAGGGATAAGGCAAGGCGCTCGAGAACGTTATAGACTAACTATAAGAAGCGCTATCGCAAGGCTCTTAATGTAAGCGTTAACAGTCGTCCTAATACGAAAGTTAAGGTCTAACTATTGCGTAAAACAGGCTATAATCTATAGTCTACTAGCGGTTAGTTAGTAAAGACATACAAGCTAACTAAGCTACTACTACTAGAAGCGCTTAAGGTCTTTCCTATTCTACGTATAACAGTTAAAATCGCCGGAGCTAAGAAGACTATAGTTTCCGTCTATAACGTGCTTACCTGCGGTAGTAAGCCTAGTAGTAACATTAATCCGGATACTAAAGAAGAAGGTCTACTTAAGCCCTTATACAAGCTTATTATTTAGACTTATAAGGAAGAAGAGCGTAGATAGCAACAAGCTATAGTTGCTATAAGGCAGGCGGCTAAGAAGCGCTTAATAAAGCAGTTTAGAAGAGACAATAGCATAATAGATAGCAGCGATTATAGCAGTAGACTAAGTAACGACGATGAGCTAATACCTGTCTAGCAGCATATACAGCCTGCTATACCACTACGTAGTCTATCTAGTAGGTGCGACTTGCCTATTAGGTCGTTACCACCATTGCCAGTTTCCTCGCTATAGCCGGTTTCCCTAGCATTACCTAAGAATAGTAAGCAAACACAGCAATATAGTAGACCTACAACACTACCTAATGGTCCATATTATATGTAGAGGTCTTCATTATATTCTACAGGTCTTGTTTGCTCGATTTAGTGCCAATCTACCTATATTATAATGTAACTTGTCGAAAAAGTGGAGATTATAAGGTGGCTTGCAACCACCTCGTAGAGGTGGCGGCAGGAACGGAAGCCACGGATAGATTAGCCCTCTTCTGAATACATCACAGTTTACATCAAGTATAAGAGCCGACAGCGATGTGGTCGCTCCGGTTGGACGGCCAAGTGTACGCATCGAGAGCAAGAAGACGTATAACCATGGCCTCATCGTGGTCGATCTAGATCACATTCCAGGAAGTATCTGCGGAGTGTGGTCAGCCATGCCATAAAAATACTCTCACAAAGCTTGACTGAGCGTAAGAACAGGCCAGCATTCTGGACCTACAACCCATCCTGGCCTAATGGCGGCGAAATCGACATCATCGAAGGCATCAACGAATTCCGCGCAAACCGCATGTCCCTCCATACCGGTCCAGGTTGCTTCCTCAAGAACAGAACATCATATACTCACCCCTATTCCGGAGAAATTCTCTACACTCGCTGTACACCCGTACTAAAGTGCCTACTAAAGCACCTACTAAAGTGCCTCCTACTAAAGAGCCTACTACTAGGCCTACCGAAGAAAGGCGGGATCTACGCCACAGAATGGACACACGACCACATCTCCATCTGGTTCTTCCCTCGACATAGCGTTCGAGAAGACATCAACGGACCACTAGGAAAGTTCCCGCATCCGAAAACTTGGGGGTTACCGTTGAGTCGATTTGATCTGACGTGTGATATTGGAAAAAACTTCAAAAATCATTCGATTGTTTTTGATATTACATTTTGTGGGGGTTGGGCGGGAGGGAAGCAGTGGAATACGAGTGTGTCGGTGAATAGTACTTGGCCGCCAGAGTACGGGCATGGGAATACTAGTTGTGCGGCGAAGACTGGGAGGACGTGTGAAGATTGGGTGAGAGATCATCCGGAGGCGTTTCGGGAGGCGTATTGGAGCGTGAGGGCTTTGCGGGTGTATCAGGAGGAGGCTGAAGGGTGCGGAGACGGTGATAAAATTTCTTCGGGAGAACCTGAGCAAGGTCGTCATAAGGAGGGCATGTTCATGCTGGGAACCATGGTGAGCAGGTGCATGCACATTCTGCAGATAACGGTGGCTCGTATGCTTGATAGCTTCGGCTGATACATGTAGCCGAAGAGTCTGGAGGTGCCAACTCAAGTATGATTTTCTCGCTCCTTGCGTTTCCGGATTGCTCAAGTCGTCCATTCTCTCGGCCACCGCACGTCTTCATTGAGCGTATAGACGGCGATGTCCATATTGTAGGTGCTATCCAAGCACACAAACCCGGTGTCCACTTCTTGATCGTCCTTGCGCTCGACAGATATGTGGAGGAATATTTCTGACTCGTCCTTCTCTTTGCGAGCGCGTTGCATGCGCTCAATGGGCTTTGAGGGCGCTGTAGTCTCGATGTCATGTCTAGCTCTAGAGCCGCGTCTGCTGCTGTTGTGTACCATGGTAGCTGAATAGTGTGAGAGTGATGGTGCCGAGTGTATCAGTGATTCGACAGACCGAGGAAAAGTGAGCTTCACTTTGCAGCTGTTCTGTTGCACATGGCTCAACTTCGCAGCAATGACTATAGCGCTTCATCCCGGCTGCGATGGCACAGCATCGTCGGCATTCGTCAGCCCGATCATGGCCTGATGCTGAGCTTGAGATGATGAAGCGCTGATGTGTAAGTCCATGGCTGTGTCCCATAATACAGGTTGTTGTTCCCACGAGTGTGTGTGTGTGTTGCATACCACCTCCTTGATTCACGGCTGGGCTGTCCTATGCCCTGGACTCGGCGATTCCATCTCGATATTCATACCGTGCGAATCGATTCTTTCAGATACAGCGCTTCAAGTACATAGACTTCCCGCACTGGAGGTCTCGTTCAGTAAAAGAAAAGGCGGAAAGAACGACGCGACGTTCGAAGACAAGGTCTTGGCTTTCGAGGGTCATCGCCGTCGCCAAGGACGCCAGGATTTGTGTTCCCGCCGACACCACCTCCTCCAACTCCGCCTCGCAGTAGAATATGCACCTCAATATACGACCCATGCTCGTGCCCAGCTCAAATCAAGACCTCTGCCCAGTGAGAACGCGAGGATATAATGCCCTCCGCTCGGAGCTGGACCAGCCTCTGCATTGGCGTCCACTACAACCACACATGGACTTGTCAGCGACTGTATCATGCTACGCGAAGAGCTTCATGCATATGTGACAGCGATCAGTCCGCTTTACCCCCTTTGCTGCTGCCATCTCTTTTCAACTGCGCCCGCCCGCAACTGCTGAACGAGCGCAAATTCTCGCTGCAAACATTCCAATAATGGCCGACAGCACGGTTGTGCTCGCTTTGCACTCACTTTATATAGCTCCCCTTATCCTTCTTGCTGCTGCCGTTCTCGAGCAGTACATCCGATCCCGCGTCCTCTCACCTCTTCGGAGCTTTCCAGGACCCTTCTGGGCCTCGATGACCAGATTATGGCTTGCTTACCACAATCTGAAAGAAGACGAGTCTCAGGTCGAAGCGGAGCTGCACAGGCGTCATGGTAAGGCAACGAAGGATGTTGCCATAGGTGCATCGCCTGACGCACCCTACAGGTTCTGTGCTGCGCATCTCGCCCACAATGCTACTTGTCAGCGATGCCACCAAGCTCCCCGAGATATATACCTAGCTCGTAGAGACGGCCGATTAGTCCTCTTACAAACATCTTCTAGTCTCGTAAAATTTTGTAAAGTAAAGTCTTTGCTTACCTACTAGATTCCGCGATCTTTAAGAAAAATTGAGGGCCAAGAGCGTAAGTAGAAAGTTACAAGCACGAGCAGGAGTATAGGTGTTAAGAAATGGAAAGTGTAAGTTGAGTCTATACCTACCTAACGGGGCTTGCTGTCTCGTTGGGAAACTCGAGGCGAAGAGCAGGAGTAGAAATCTAGAAGCGTAAGCAGGACTTCGGGTTTTGAACGACGGGAAGCGTGAGTGGAGTCTATTTTTACCTGGATGGTTTCGCTATGTTAGTGAAGAACTGAGAGCGGAGCTTATAGGCAGAAAGCCAGGGGAATGAGCAGGAGCTCGAATTCTGGAGATAAGAAGCGTGCATCGTGTCCATTTTCACCTGAATGTTTTCGCCGTCTCATCGGAGAACGTAAGAGCGAAGCTGTCCAGATCTTAACTTATTCTTCCTGTCTGCAAAGGTCTGAACGAGAAGGAAAGGGTAAGCGTAGTCTATGTTCACCCAAAGTTTTTTGCTTTCTTATTGGGGACTTCAAGCTCGAAGGCGTTTGGGTCTCAACTTGCCCTTCCTAAATGCAAAGCTCCAAGAGAGATGAGAAGCGTGAGTAGAATGTATATCCACCTCCCGGTATTCGCTGTCTCATCTCATTAAGAGTTTGAGAGCAATTCTGTTCAGGTCTGTGACTCCTCTTTGTATACGCCATAGTCTGAGAGAAACATCAGTGAAGCAAGACTGCAGGATTCCATACTGTGCCATAATTACTTTTCTTTCTGCCCCAGATTGCTTCCCCAACATGCCAAGTTAAACATGGCATTAAACAACAAACGCAAACCTCCTCCCACGCTCGGAGAAATTGCCGCTAGCCTGCACGCCGAGCTCCTTTGGGGCTATCATCGTCTTCCTATAGTTTTGAGCGAGCTCTGGGAAGCCGTAAAATATGATATCGCTCTGTTTCCGAGATTGCTATGCTTGAATGCTCTCGCGGTAAGTTTTTTTTCCCCAGTCTTCTCGCAATTCGTATGCAGCTAACGTGGGTAGCTTTTGATCTCCTTCATCGCTTTTATCGCACCAATATCGGTCCCGCTGCACTGCTGGAGACGACTATCGAAAATCCTCCACGGTCTCGTGCCGCTTATAACCAAAATCTTCAATAACGATATCAGACACTCTATTTTGGCAAACTCTCGTCAATACCCGGTCGATATCTCACTAATCAGCGCTACGTTCGACGACTTCGAGTCTCAAAGACAAGCTGTAAAGTGGCTTTACGTTGCATCTGGTGCGAGGAAAGTATACACCGATATGCACATTGCAGAAGTCGAGGGTTCGCGGAGATGGTATGCGGGCGAGAATCGGGTCTAGATTTAGGAACCTTTTCGCATCAAGGCTACGAACGTGGTAGATTTTCTTGGCGAGCTTATAATGTGGGCACTGGTTGTATGCCTTGTGGTTTGGTTGTCGAGTGATGTAGCGTTGATTAGAGGAATACAGTTCACTGCTGGGAAGAGCTGCGGGATTGCGAACCTTTTCGGCTGTAAGTATAAGGGTGTCGGCAATGGGACCTATAGGTGTATTCAAAGGGGTGTGATTGGGTGCTAAAGCCTGAGAACGTAGTAAGGCTGTGGGTTAGGCTGTGTATCCACCGCGAATGAGGACATAATTAGTTGAAGCTTACTAGGCTGCAGGTGAGGTTGTCCTTTTCAGTCACGTCCAAAATCCTACCTTTTACTATATACAACTCTTCCTTCTTATAGCGCGCGACATCGCACACAGGAATCGCCGAACATCTGCGAAGCAGTAAACAAGTTAGAGAATAGATCTCCGCATTGCGATCACTATAGCCAACATGTCCAACAAAACCGACTACTTCACTCCCACGCCCTCGCATAATGGTTGCCCACCCGATTGCCTAGTACCCTCCTCTTCAAAGAATCCGGTATGCAGTCAACATTGCGCGTTAACAGTCATGTTCATGCTTGGCCCTAGACTATCGCTACCGCTTACGCTTGAAGCTCAGAACTATAGGCGTCGCGACTCGAGAACCCCCTCGCTAGGCCCGTTGGAATCAATTTGCCTCGATCTAAAGACGAAGTCAACATCAGAGACTCCTGCTATTAAGCCTACGCCGTCCTACAACGAGCTACTGCGAAAATTCCTCCTATTCTGCGTCGCGGTCGAGCTAAACGTCGAAGCATCTCTCGAGAAGGAGGAGTTCTTAACGAAGAAAGAACTCATCCATTTCGTCGAACTGGCCCAATTTTACTGCGGCAAATTCCAGAGCTCTAATACCAAGAACCAGGCCAGGGAGCGCCAACTGCGAGTCACCATTACTAATACCGCCGAGGAAATGGGCCTTGATGTACGCTTCGTTTATTCGATGCTTCCAATTTTCATTGAACTTATACAGCCTCCTTCTAAGGGAGAAGAGATACATGCTCGCGTTCTCCCTCCTTTCTGGAAGTCAACATTAGGCCAGCCTAAGGGAGAAGATGAAGCGTGGAAGCTGATGACCAGGCTTGAAACCTATGATTACTTTGTGCCATGGCTGACCGGCGAACGAATCGAGAATCCTTTGCTAAACCAAGAGTTCAAGGCAAAAATCCAGAATGGCGAGGGCGAAAAGCTGGAAGAAAAGCTCGATATTTCCATCCAGGAAAGAATGAAGGACGCAGCCAAAGAGGTGCAATTGGATGTCAAACAGTGCATTGAAACAATTCACCGCAAGTCGAGCCGTGGCAAGTCTGACAGCGTCACTGGCGTGATAGATGGCAAGAGGCCAGGAGGTGGCATACCTTCCCCGGATCCAGGCACGAGATTGCCTGATCTGACGATCGCGCTCGAGATTGTCGACTTCATGAGGAACCACGACACCGCCAATATTGGTCGACGCGGCGAGGGAAACTCCTCCAACAAGAACACTGAGTTCTGCTCACATGCCAAGATGAGGGCAGTTTGGGAGGTCGTTTCATCTCAGCATGACACCCGATCAGACAGGCGGCGCACAAGGGCGAGAGCGTTGACCGAAAAGATTAAGGCGCGAGGGAAGAGAATAATCTCGAGGCTGAGCTGGTGGAAGCCTCCTACTCCACGTAGATTGTGGACCAATCACCTGGAGCGAAAAGGCGGCCGGGTGAAACGGGCGCGGGGTGAGGTAGAGAGAGTGGAGGCGGAGTTAGAGTATGGGAAGGCGGAGGAGGAGCAGGAGGTCATTGCAGAGTAACAATGGGAGAGGCAAGGCGACGAATGTTCAGGCGTTGGATGACTAAGGATGACTCAGTACTTACATAATCAAAAAGTGGGGAGCCCACTGAAAATCCCGATCACAACATCCACTGGGCAACAACCAACAACCAACAACCACCGCCTCCTACTTCCTGCCCTACGTTAGGTATCATCATATACTGTGCGCATTCGCAAGACATCATCCCTGGCTCATCATAATCTCTCGCTCCATCAAAATATACATGCAGGTCATCTCTCCACTTCCCAATGCGAGACATCGTGGCATATTCTATGGAATGCCTAGACGGACGCTGTTCGCCCGCACCCGTCAGCTTGGAAGGCGAAGCAAAAAGAGAAGAATTGCGTCAGAGAAGCTTTTGGCGATCAAGTGATGCTTAGCTGACATGTATTGCAAGCTCGAACACGACTCCGCCGCTTCCGGTGTGTTGCGCAGTAATCTTCGATGAGCAATGCATATTCTAAGCGCATACAGGGCATACCACTGTGCCGATTGATCTCCAAGAGTGCGTCGTGGGAACGAGTCCAAACGCTGGCATGCAATCAGTACGCAGACGGATGTTAATGGCAGCTGTCGAGAAATGCAGACGAAAATTCACATCTGTATGCCATGCATGCCATTGAGAACGCACCGGCATCACGAGCAGCCGATTCCGGCTCCTGAAGCTTGGCTCAGCTTCAATCTTCTCTCCATCACGCGCCGTGGACGATGACCTCGTGTGCTTACTGCCTCTTCGAGACCACTGTGGTATGATCACCAATAGCGATTGCGCTGCCCCGATAGAGCTGGTATGCCGTCGACATCCGTCGTTACATCGGTTAGGCATGCTCACATGCTCGATCTCATTGAGGAGAAAACAGATGCTACGTACTCACCTATAAGATCTGTCGTCACCTCTTGGGCATCTGACTTTCTGACTTCCTGCTTGTTCCTGAAGACACTGCCTCTGCTCCACGTGGGCCTTCCCTGGATTCCCCAGCTTCGACAAGATGGTCAATCCGCCTAAGTTTCGCGTGCCAAAGTTCGAGAAAAGTGCCTTTTTCACGACTCATGTTCACTATGATCAGTTCAACCCTGGTCACACTGAGTCTACACATGGCAGGAAAAGTTTGACAGATCTGGACTACAGCCCATTGCCGCGCATAACATGGGCTTCCTTCTACATGGGCGTTCTAATCTCTATGGGAGGCTTCATCTTTGGCTATGGCGAGTCATCTTGCTTTGCGTGAACTGTATTTCCATGACTAACCCATCTACCAGACACTGGTCAAATATCTGGCTTTTTGGGTATGCCCGATTTCCAGCGACGTTTTGGTCAATTGCACACTAGCGGAGAACATGCCGGGGAGCACTACTTCAGCAATGTTCGCTCTGGCCTCATCGTTGGCCTGCTGTCAATTGGCACCTTGACCGGAGCCCTGGTTGGTGGACCTCTTGCAGATCTCGCAGGGCGAAAGTACACGATCACTTTCTGGTGCTTCATCTTCTGTGTCGGCACCATCGTGCAAATTGCTGCCACCGACAAGTGGTACCAAGTGATGCTCGGGCGTCTGGTCGCGGGCTTCGGCGTTGGTGCGCTATCGCTTCAGGTGCCTATGTACATGGCGGAGACAGGTCCGGTACGAAGCAGTCTAGATCGCAAATCAACTTTCACTGACTCGATTCTACCAGAGACACATTCGAGGCGCGCTGATCTCCAGCTACCAGCTGTTCATCACCTTCGGTATCTTCTTGGCAGCCTGCATAAATTATGGTTGCTACGAGCATCAGCGCTATAAGGCTGCATCCTGGCGCATTCCCATGGGTGTCGGCTTTATCTGGGCAGTGATACTCGGCGTTGGCATTCTTGCCTTCCCCGAAACGCCAAGATATGAATATCGCAAAGGCAAGACTGAGCACGCCAAGCAGACTATGATGAACGTCTATGGCGCACCAGCCAATCATTACACCATTTACGTCGAGCTTGAGGAGATCGAGCAAAAGCTTCGCGCCGAACAGGCTCAAGGCAGCGCTTTGCAAGAGTGGTACCGAATGCTTTTCGCGCCCAAGATGGCCTACCGGATCCTGCTTGGCATAGGCCTTCAGATGTTCCAACAGTTGACAGGTAAGCTCGCGCAAGGCCACGACGCATGTTTATCGGAAACATTCGCTAACGGTCGATGACCATGGTCAATAGGTGCCAATTACTTCTTCTACTACGGGACAGTGATTTTCAAAGGCACAGGCATCGACAACTCGTTCGTCACGCAGATGATCTTGAATGGCATCAACTTCGGCACGACATTCTATGGTCTATATATTGTCGAGCACTACGGCCGTCGCAGGTCGTTGATGGTCGGTAGCACGTGGATGTTCATCATGTTCTTGATCTTTGCAAGTGTCGGGCATTTCTCCTTGGATCGTGATCAGCCTGATCGGACAGAGTCGGCAGCTACAGCAATGATCGTCATGGCAGCGTTCTTTATCTTCGGTTTCGCTACGACCTGGGGTCCGATGATCTGGACAATTTGCGGCGAAATCTACCCATCGAGGTACCGAGCCAAGGGCATGGCATTCTCGACTGCCTCCAACTGGCTTTGGAATTTCCTGCTTGCTTTCTTCACGCCTTTTATTACTGGCGCGATCGACTTTCGCTATGGCTATGTCTTCGCAGGTTGCAATATACTTGGTGGACTGATCGTCTACTTCTTCGTCATCGAGGGTCAAGGTCGAACTCTTGAAGAGATTGACACGGTAAGCGTCCACATTCCCCACAGGACAAAGAATCGGCACTGACAATCTATAGATGTTCTTGTCCAATGTCTTGCCTTGGAAGTCATCGAAGTGGATTGCGCCACCACCAGAAGAAATCAATCGTATCCGCAGGGAGGCAGGTACTGGTGATGCTGTTGAGGCCCAGGATAGCATCGAAGAAGCGCCTGCTCGTGGCAACGATAATGCCCCTAAAGACAGCTATGAGACGGGAAGCCTTCATCAAGAGAAGGCAGATAATGATGAGGTGATGCCTGCGCCACGAGCCCTGGAGGCTGCTGTTCACAAGGAGACCACCGAGTGAGGGCCAGATTGCATGAAGCAGCAGTAGTTCTGAACATGGCTTACGCTCGTTTCGGGATCATGCAGACGTGGAGGATTATAATACTGACTGGATTTAGCTATGCACTTGCTTCCCTACTTCATTCACACCTCAATTACACTATTCTCGTCAGCTATGTTGACGAGCAAAGCACTACTGACTTCTGCGTCCAAGCTGATAGAGCGGGCGGCTCCCTGGCCCGCAAGCCTTGCACTGCCACCTTCATGCCCTTGGTTAACTCGTCGCCTCGGAGCGTTCGTCGGTTAAACTGGGATTCTAGTCCACTTCTCATACAAATTCTATCAGTGCGTACTTATGCAAAGCGGATCTGACCAACCAGGTCACTCAGATCTTATATGTACAACAGTTCGTCGGACTTAACCCAGAAGGCGGTTAAGGGGATGCCGGGATTTCTTCTTGGCAAGTTTCAGCCTTTCGCGTCGCCAACCAAGCATCTTATTTCCCCTGTCCTAGCCGTCTTTTCCCCAAAATTTCTCATCAAGAAAGACAAGCAGCATCGCCTCCACAGCTCAAGCGCCCACATGAAGCGAAGGATTCTGATCCCTGCATATCATGCCTTAAGCCACCCTCTTGCAGGAGGCCGCCTCTGCATGGCGTGAGGGTAGCGCCGATAGTATAAAAATGTGAGTCTAGCCTCAGCTGCTCTTGTTTGCTACAGCCTTTCCGCTCTGCGATTATTTCGAAAATAGTGGGACATTCTTAATACAGATTTCGATATTATGGCTGTTGAGACGATACCTGTGACGGAGCTTGAGTGGCTCATCAAAGATGTAGGTAGTTCTAGCACTTCAGCTGACGATTCATAGAAGCTAGACAAGTTGACTTCTCATCGATCAGGTGAACAACCATTTCATGGCTCTGTACCACGATGGAGCCTTCACACGTTCCCGAGCTCTCGGTCAGGCTCAAATGCGTTTTGAGCAGTGGACCAAAACTCCACAGGTCATCAGCCCTGGTCCTCCAGTAGCAGCAAAGAAATCCCTTCAACGCCTTTGCTTCGACCTAGAGGATGCGTTGAATGTTCAAGACTCCACAGATCTTGATCGACTCGCGGCTCAGGTTGGTCATCCTTCAATCCCATTCTCGATCAGTAGCTCACGACGCATGGAATCTAGATCTCCGTGTACCTTGCGAATCTCGAGCAACTCCAGACACCAGCAGTGGATGCCACCCCTCATATCAGCGACAAGGACATCCCGCAATCCAAGACGCTGAAGCATCAATACGTCAACAATGAGGCGTCCAATACTTCGAAGGCCCTATACGGCGATTGGATTGCGAAGGACTATAATGGGCCTTTCTCGGAGTTCTCTTCTGTTTATCGTGAGAATAAGGCTAATGATTCTGCGAAAGTTCAGTATGGGGATATTTATAATGGGAAGAGTGTTTTTGATTGATGGGGGTTGGGATGGGAGGTTTTGGAATCTTTGGATAGGTGATAATGAAATGAACACGGTCCGTGGATGTGGGGGATTTAATTATCACGTTTCTGCAGCAAACATGATTCATGTAGGTGGCACGTTTCCTAGAGTGGAAAAAAATGAAGCCAAAATGCAGAGACTCAGAGAGTAGTAGGGACCAGGCTATAAATATGCCAAGAAGCCTGGACCCCGGTTTTCGGCGCGGGTTTGACTTCATGTTTACTGTAACGTTATCCGTTTCTCTCAACCACTGCCTCCTGCCTCCTGCCTCCTATGCCCAAATCTCGAGAGCACCAGTATGTTGCCAATTCTGCGACTCGCACTACGCCCGCGCCCGCGCCCTGTCAACCCATCGGCCCTCGCTCCTATTTGCACCACCCACGCGCCCTCTCTCCCTCCCAAATCCTGCTTCGTTAAGGGCAGTCTTCGTCGGCAATCCCACGGCAGCCATACAGCAGCTTTAAACGGACAGCTATGGCGATCCGAAGACATTGAACTGCTCTCGTCCCTCCATCAGCAAGGCAAGCCTCCTCGAGACATTGCTGTCGCACTCCAGCGCTCCTACACTGCAACTTTGTCCAGGCTTCGTTTGATCAGTCGAACGGGCAGTGCTCCCGCAACCCGAGTCATGCGGTTCTGGACTGAGCAAGAGGATAGTCAGCTGAAGAGCGTGATGCATGATGAATTGAAGGAATGTGATGTCCAAGCCCTTGCGGCCACACTTGGCTTTTCTCGCGCAAGTGTCAAGTCTCGTGTGCTAAGACTACGGCGGGAAGCTGGC
Source organism: Pseudocercospora fijiensis CIRAD86 (assembly GCF_000340215.1). NCBI lineage: Eukaryota > Fungi > Ascomycota > Dothideomycetes > Mycosphaerellales > Mycosphaerellaceae > Pseudocercospora > Pseudocercospora fijiensis. The sequence continues at coordinate 6,847,840 of NW_006921532.1, forward strand.
CTAAGCAAGGGTTTCCCGCACCGCACCAAGAAACCTTGGACACAAGAGGAATTTGATCGCGCCAATGCTCTTCGCGAGGAAGGGAAATCCTGTGCCTACATTGGCAAGACTATAGGTCGCAGCCCAGGTGGCGTGCACAATCGATTGCAGTACGAACGATTGAGCGGAAGATCTTTCAACCCGAAATACTTCCTATCTGATCAGCACATCGAGCGCATGAAGCTTCTATGCGCTCAGGGCAAGTCTTTGCCAGAAATTCAACAGTCCATGTCTGACCGGCCCGGAATAAGTACTGCTTTTATCTCCCGAATTACTATGGGAGTGAGAAACCGACCTGTCAGAACCGTCCCGAGTCGTTGGAGCCCTTCGGAGATAAACAAGTTGCGCGATCTGGCAGAAAAGGGTGTGCCTCGCAACAAAATGTCAGAGCACCTACCTGGTCGATCAACGGCTTCATGTAGAGGGGCTTTGCAGAGATTTATCGGACCAATTCGATGGTTCAGATGGAGTGAAAGTGACAGGGAGCAGCTCTTGCAGCTTCGTAGAGAAGGCAAGACCGCGAAAGAAATATCAGCTCAGCTGGGCCGGTCTCCGTGGGCCTGTTATCGAGCGCTACATAAAATCAACAAGGGAAAGACTACCTGAAGATGCACCACTTGTGAAAGTGCATACATGAAGGAAAGCATATATCTCTTCGACGCATCCCAACGGAAGCTTTGAGCTACATTTCCGGACCTTGACTGTCATTGCGACGAGGCCACATCATGCGACAGAATGGATACCGCCACAGCATTCCATTATCACGCTGCGTTCGAACACCCAAGGCACACATGCGAAAACGACAGATCGTAAAGTTATGCGCTTCACAACTTCTACGCATGCCTTCTGTTCTGACCATCTGTCCAACGAGACAGCGCAATGAGGCAGGATTCTACGGGGTGTCACCTACAGTACACACAAGAAGTGCAGGGGGAACGGATTGCGAACCGCAGCCATCCTCGTCTTCAAATGTAGGAATCTTTTATTGGGCACTGTTTGGCGAGAGTACATTTGAGAGCAGACCTCAGTGCCCCGAAGGCCATGAAAAGAAGGCGCCCTAGAGCGGGCTCCTCTACGCAAGTGACACCCTGTAGTCGAAGGGTAGAACACCGGCATCGGCAAGTTGCAGTCGCGTTGAAGGCCATCTAGCGGCTCTCCCAGTGGCACCAACGAGGAAGCCACAGGAAAGGGATTCTAAGGCGAAGGCGTAACACGTGAATGGCCCAAGATGCACATGCTCAATGAATGCCCTCTAAAAGAACGATATCGACAATTCCGCAAAGAGGTATCTCTCCCAAAATCCCTAGCAACGCCAACCGACGATCTCATCATCATTAAAGCATCAGCATCAAAACCACAAGCCTACTCTTCCATGGCATCAGGATCAGCTTCGGCTCCCAACCCCGCTTCAGCCTCTTCAGCTTCTTTGAACTCATGTTCAAGCTCCACCGCAACGAAATCTTCATACTCCTCCAACTTCTGCTGGATATGGATTTTGAAATCCACGACGTATTTGATCATGCGTTCGAGCTCGGTGTGCAGTTCTTCTCTGAGCTCTGCGGCGCGGAAGGTGAGTTGTTCGTACCTAGAAACAAGCACAGGTTAGTATCATATCTCATCGCCTGCTGCGTTTCAAGGGTTGGTTGGTTGGTACTCACTCAAGGTTCACGTTCATCTCCCTTTGCTCCATCAATTGCACGCTCTCTCCTAGCGTTGCGCGCATCTTGTTGAGCTCTTTTTCCATCTTCTCGATTTGAGCTTCGGAAGCCATGGATTGCGCGCTGGTGATTTCGCGCATCTTCTCAAATTCTTCTTGAGCAGCTCCAACGCGATGCTTCAGGGTCTCGAGTTCTGCGAATTTATCTTCGAGCGCTTCCCTCGTCTTATCGAGCATGTCGACCTTGGCCATGTCTTCTTCTAAACTGGCATTTCTTCGCTCGGAAATCTCTTTGCGCAAATCCTGGAGTAGCCGCTTTGTGGCTTTGAGATCAGGCGATGGCAAGAGGTGCTGGGGTTGATAGCCGTTGTTGGAATCTTGCAGGAGGCGGTCGGAGTCGTGAGATGCTGTTCCAGATGCTGTGAAATCCGGACCATCGTTGACTCGCAAGCGAAGCTCGTAGTCGTTGCCGTGTGCATTCGAGGCGGTCGCAGGTATTATGCCGATCTGATATCCAACAGCATTGTACCTCTGCACGCTACCTTCCAGCTCGTCCAGCTTCGCGCCAGTTTCAGATTCTTTCTGCGCTGTTCTCTCTTTGGCTTCCTCCAATCGCGCTTGTGTCGTCTCGACCCCCTTCACAAGTCGTTCTCGCTCGCTGTTCATGCGGTCGATGTCCTGTATCGACAAACCTTGCTCATCGACTTTTCGCTGAAGATCAGTCCGTTCTGCTTCTGCCTCCGCCATTTCAGCCTCGCACTTCTCAATCTCCTGTTGCAGCAGCTCAGCTCGATGATTGTACTTCTCCACCTTGGCGTCCATGCTGGAGTTGTATTGCTCAAACTTCTGCTTGTCCTCTTCCAGAATCTTGATCGTCTCCTCCAGCTTCGCTAATCTTGGAGCGGATTTGCTCAGCTCATCAATCTGGTCCTGCAGCGACTTCGACTCCGCTTCCAGCTGCTTGACCTGTTCTAGATTCGCAGCATTGGCCTGCTCGAACTTGACTGCCATGGCTTGGATATGTGGTTCTATTCTTCTCTTTGCTTCCTCTTCCTCGTCGTCATCATCCTCAATGGAGAGCCATTCCTTGTATGCTCCCGACAAGAAGTCAAAGGTAATTCGATCAGCGCTAACATCAAATCCAGCCTCGATGCACGCATCGTCCCAGATACCTGTACTGTACTGCTCCATCATTTTCGCGAGCTGCATCATCCAATATAAAAGTCCCAAGAATGTGTGCCAATTATTGCCTCCGACTGCTGCAAGCTGACTTTTTGAAATATTCTTCTCGAACGGGTATCGCATCTGTTTCAGTAAAGGCGGGACTTCAGCGTCGATGTTCTTCTGGAAGCGGTATGCTGGGTCGATCTGGTGGTACAAGAATTGGAACATCAGGTTGAAGTCCTTCTGCGTTGGACTTGTCATGGTCTTGTGTGTCAAGCTGTGCTTCATGTCCATTTCGAAATTGCGTTGGGTAAGAAATTCCATGATTTCCGTTCCCATCACCTGCTGCACCTGCTTGTCGCGTAATCGTCGTGGGTCGGTGGGGATGCCATTGACAGGCGGAGCAGTCGCGAAGAAGCTCTGATGTCCTGCAGGTCCTAATCCTGCTGAAGGTCGTGCACTGTAGACACTGCTTCGCCTCGCGGTATCTTGGAACTGAATCGGATGTGCTGGCGTGCTCGAAACAGGCGCGAAGCTCTTCCGTCCGCCTGTGCTCGAGAAGAAGTTCTGTGTATTCGGTCGCTGTACTGTAGAAAAGCCCATTCCTGCCAAGTTGTCGCCAGAAGATGATCTGTGGAACATTGGTTGAGACGGCCGCCCTGGCGCCAGACTCATCCTCGAGCCCGATGTCGAGCGCGCATGCGTTGTCGTTGCGGGCACCTGTCCAAGTCCCGAACTCGATCGTTTCATCGCGCTGGCTGGCATTGGTATTCCAGTAGTTGCATTGTGACTGAGAGGCGCCAGCGATTCGCGCTGCCTTCGCACACTGAACAGTCCTGGTTCCTGCGACATTCGTTTCTGCGCAGACATGGTTTGGGTTTTGCGCACTCTATCGCCGCGCGTTTCCCAGCGGCGCAACGTCCAAGAAGTTTCGTATCTGTGGGCAATATGTCGCAACTGATCTACTGTCTCATTACGAATGGCAGTTGTTGAGCGATCGCAGTGTGTATGGCCGGTTGTGAGTGATGTATGAAATTCGGGATGTCGTTGCCCAGCGGCGGACGCGAAAGTAAACAAACATGCTTCCAGGATCACACGGAAAAGCGGAGACCGGGCCGTCATGCCAAGCTTCTCAGGTGGGGCCAAGTGAAGGCTGGGAGGGCCGACGACGAACCTCGGGATCTGCATGTACGCTCTCTCTACTGCTACTGCTCATCACGCGCGCGCGACTGTCTACTCGCTACAACAGACTCTACTGTGCTACACAGAAATAAGCAGGACTCTCTACTTCAAGGTCTTGAGATTGGTGGCTCACAGCAGAGATGACGGTCCGCGAGGGCGTCGTCAAAGATGCCTTAGTCTGTTCGTCTACTCTCACGCTGCCATGCAAACCACCCCATACTAATGACTGGCAGTCCTACAAGACGAGCAATCCGCGCAAGCACCTCTTGAACAACGAATCGACTTCCTCAAATCAAAGGGTCTTACCCAAGAAGAAGTAGATGTATCCCTCGCCCGCGCCGGCTTGGCCGCACCGGCATCAAATGTAGCGTACAGACAACCTCCGCAGCAATACCAGCAACCATACTATAATCAAGGTTACCCACCCCAATGGCCTCCTCCGCAACCCCCGCAGCCGCAGCGAGACTGGCGAGATTACTTCATCGCTGCGAATGTGATGGGAATCGTGGGCTACGCAATGTACTGGACCGCGAAACGCTATGTCTACCCTCTGATCGCTCCCCCAACACCTCCGCAATTAGAGGCAGACAAGAAGTCTATGGATGATTCTTTTGAAAAAGCCTTCGCATTACTGGACCAACTCTCCACTGACACGAGAGAGCTTAAGGAAGCAGAGTCTGAGCGAAAGTCACGTCTGGATGCAGCTTTAGGGGAGGTGGAAGCTGTAGTGTCTCGCATGAAGCAAGCGAATGAAGATCGCGAAATGGAGTCGAAGAGAATAGCAAGAGAATTGGCCGAAGTCAGGGACAGCATTCCAAGAGCATTGGAGAAGGAAAGAGAACAGCAGGATGGCAGGTTGAAGGACCTCGTAACGGAAATGAAAAGCTTGAAGACGCTGGTTGGGAACAGAATGCAAGGTGGCGGAGCACCACCATCGCAATCTCGAATACCGCCATCGTACTCTTCACAACCGCCAACGAATGGACATGTGCTTGGCAGTGGAGGCCCAGTCAATGGCGTGAGTGCCGGTCAGCAAAGTGCACCGGTACCAGAGCAACCAGCTCGCGCGGAGACGACCAGCAGCACGAGCAACGGTTCAAGCACGACATCTTCGCAGTCGAGCAATAATTCAATGTCTGCCTTCTCCGCCACTTCCACGCAAGAGCGATCGCAGACTCCTTATAGCAGATTGCTAGGTGGCAAGGCTGCCATACCTAGCTGGCAACTCGCTGCCAAGAAGAAGACGGAGGAGGCGAAGGCGGAGAGCGGTGCCTCCACGCCAGTGACGGCCGCTGTGGAATCGGGCACTGTCGTTGATGTTGTCGACGGACAGTCATAAACCAAGCAGCCAGATGCATGCAGTCGAACTAGCACGGACTTTATATAAGCATTCAGTGGCACTGAAAGCGGTATGTGTTAATATCAAAGATGATTCAGTGTGCTAAATTAGCGCTGTCGATATTCTGTCCTCTCGAGTCCGCAGTGCAGTGCCACCTCTGTATCTGATATTGCTGCTGGCATTGCCCATATGCGCTGGATGAGGGGATTTCGCGATCAACTGAGGTAGCTCTTTCCAACTTCACTTCACTGACAGCTGACAGTCCGCGCTAGCGCAATTATCCCTGTTCAGGGTCTGGCGACTTGGACTTAAATGGCGACTTCGAGCTTCGACTTCGACTTCAACTTCAATAGCGCCTTGGACTTTAACAGCGCCTTGGACTTTGATAGCGCTTTCTACTTTGATAGCGCCTTCGATTCAATCATCCTAACTTTATCCTGGATTACTACGAATTTCGCTACCAAGGTCGATAAGCATAGTCGTAATCTAGCTCAATAAGGTATTTGTCCTGATCTTCTACGCGCTGGCCTATACTGATTGTTTTATTCAAGGATCAACATGGCCGACCGTAGTGCTGCAAGCCGCACCTTTTGCGTCACTGAGCTGCTCGAAATGATACTTGTCAATCTTGACGTCAAGGACATTACCAAACTCAAACGCGTCTGTAAGGACTGGAAAGAAGTCATCGCGACCTCGAAGCAGCTTCGGCAGATCTGCTTCCTCGAGCCTATCGAGCCGACTAGAGCGGTTGTAGGCAGTGTCAAAAACTTCTGGGAGTACAGCGGATTGAAGATCGTGTCGCTGGCGAACAACCAGGCTCACGAGCAGCGTAGCATGCTGTCGCTGGCGCACAGCCAGACTCACGAGCAGTGTAGCCTGGCAATTGTACAGCAGCATCCCGCATTCAAGGTCCCCTACACGTATCCTCCACGCCTTGGCGACATCAGAAAATCAAGAAGACCCCAAACCTGGGGAGGAGGATTCCAGACACGACCGCAAATTGGGAGCTACTACACCTTCTCCGAAAAAATGATCCAAGACTTGCTACGACAAGGCCCAGAGCTCGATAACGTCACGCAGCCGCCCTTCCACGTCGTCTTTATATCCGCCAACACTATGGATTTTGGTAAAGTTGTTGCATTAGATTGGTCAACAGAGGAGAACCGGCTTCACATTTGGGAAACTCCGAGAATTTGTGCCAGAGAAGATGCCCGAGGGAGAGCACGATTACGTGTTCCTCGATGCCCCAGGCATTCTGCTGGACAGTCTTCTCGAACAAGTCTTCAACCGGACTCTCGATGCCTGAGTAATGGCAGAGAAGAACTGCCTGGTAGGTCAGCGGTTGTTTGAGATACGCATGGGATATTGAGATGAGCTTGGTCGTGAGATCTGAGAGCAGGCCGGGAGAAGAAGCATCAGAGGGTTCAAAAGTATCTTATGGCGATGTGACACATAGAGATGGCCATCCAGAACTTGATATGCAGACCAATGCCACGATATCTCATCGATCCCATTGTCAATTCTTGGTCAGCGATGTGCTGTAGCAAAGTGTACGAGTCGGAAACACATCGACAGTTCCCTTCTCAGTCCTCTTCATGCGGGAGCATTCGCTAACGAGGAAATGAACGACTGAAGCATAGACATTCGCAAAATTTCTAGAATACACATAGCACATGGGTCGAGTCTCCAGCGGCGTGATTAGCACAATAGAGAGGTTAGTATCGCTTTAACTCAAACCCGTCGTGCGTAAACTCCAAAGCACTTGGTGTCGTCGAGCTGCTTGAAAAGTGCTCGTCTGCCTCGACTTGCAAGTCTCTCGCTAATGATCTACCTTCCCTGAACTTCCATTATACGAGAGTCTAGGCGCCGATGGCAATCAACAAGACTGCGTACAGAGAGCTGCCACCTGCCCATATCAGCTCTCACGACTGGACGACTAATACCGCTGGTGGATTCGTTTCATGAGATCCTAAATGGCACAAGAGGCTCGCTAACTCGGAGGACGCTTTCAAATCAACAGTTGATACCGAGGTGTTTGATACGTTGAATCCCCGAAAAGCACCAGCGTCCATACTTACACAAGACGTCTCGTGGCCGTTGATACTCGCAACCTCACCACCACCACATCAGCCTCCCTTCCCACCCATACACAAAATCCCCCCCATCAATCAATCAATCACCCAAGCCATCCCTCCTAATAACAATCTCCCTCCACAGCATCCACCTGATAATCCAATTCTCCTCATTCCCATTCCCCATCCTCCCACCTTCATACACATCCCTCGTCTCGGGAAGTGCAAACTGCCAAATCCTTTGAATCTCAAATTGTATCGCCGCCTCCGACAGCATCGAAGCCAGAATCGTATGTCCATTGAACTCAGTAGTTCCAGGCGTGGATCTCGCGGTCAAGGTCATTCGATCTAGACCCGCGGTTGCTTCTTGCTGAGGGAAGGGCGGCGGGTGAGCTAGGGTTTCGAATGGGCGTGGATGGTGTCTTGCTTACCCTCATGAGGTGATATGTCTGTTGTCCTCGCTCGGAAGTCTGGTCTAGATTGCAGAGCGTGAAGAATTCTGCTTCGGTCATTATTGCTTGGGGATCATGTTCTTGAGTTGGGGGGATCTGCTGCCGCATTGAGATCATTCCGATCGGGAGTGGATTCTTGGAGGTGTTGTTGTGCGATTTTGCTCCAGTGTTTCTTATTAGTCGCTGTTTCGCTACTGTCTTGACGTTAGATCTCGGGCAGTTGTAGTCGCGGACAGGTCAATGGCATTTCGCTGACGTTCACTTTTCTCTCATGCAAAGTTCAGGAGCCGCAATTATAGGTAATGACAGCTGAATTATTGACCGTGAGTCGTGCAGGTCCCAAACAAGCATCTCGCATATCGGCAAAGTTATCTAAGCAGTAAGTTTTTTTTTCTTTTCGGTTGAGCAGGTCGCGATTCATTTCGAAAGCTGCAAAAGTGGGACCATGCGTCGACGCTTCAACACGGAGCTCAACCTAAGCTTACAATTGTGAGTCTGTGTCCATCGTCTGAAACGCGGCAATGGATGTTTCTTTGCATATGCATCCTACCACTGCGATGCCATATTTGAATTCCGCTATATAAACTGCAAAGTTCGCCATGTTGTAGGTTACACGGCGCCGTCCGGGTTATCATCGATCTTCTTTGCTTGCTCCTTCTCACGCGTCACGTTGGATCCGCGGCTGCTGATTGCGTGCTCTGATTCAATCTGCTAACAGTTCCAACATGTTCATCATTCGTAAAGTCGTCTCCGTCCTTTGTAAATCTCAAGATCCTGACTCGTTCTCCACTAGGCTGAGTCGCGTGTCCATGCTTGTTGCTGTCGTCGCTACCCGCTGTTTCGGTACCGAAGATTTCCTCGTCCCGAAGTCGTTGTGATGCCCATGATCGATGGAGCTCTGCTTTGCTCAGGAAGTGATGGATGCTTCTGGACATCGGGGCAGACGCCGGCCGTGCGAGGAATGTCGGTAGCGACAGGTTCGTGAGCACTGAGGCAGAACTTGGGAGGCTTGCTCTGGGCAGCATCTGCACACATCTCATGGAGCACGCGGAAGTGTCCACATTCTAGCCAGGTGATCATATTCACAAAGCACATGGTGCCAATGCTGCTCAGAGTCCGTTAGAATAATGTTGCCGTCTTTGCAGCAGTTGTCTTACACGTTCAGCCTTTCGCGTTCTGGAAGACTCCTGTATCGTGTCAAGTAGCGATGCACCTGTGGAGATTCGGGTGACCATTGACGAGCGGATGAGCAGCCCAAACAATGAAGCTCATTATCTACGAGGCTCTTATAGCCATCGTGGTATCGCGGACAACAATTTCCCCTTAGAAAGCCCGCGCTGATGCCCCGATGATGAAATCCTGTGATTCTGCCGAAGCCTGTCCCAGGAAGTAGGTATCATGTGTTCCTGAAGGGCATCTGGACTTGTTTGACCGGACTTGATGTCGTCCTAGCACCAGGAAGGGACCATTGAGCCGAGACAACCCGGAAGCCCGCCCGTACACAACAAGGGTTTGCAGGGATCCTTGCTACGAACCAGACTGCTCGCAGCCTCTCTCCTCGCAGACATTGTCGTGATCAGCAGCACTGTTGGCATTGTTGCACTCTGTTGCGCACGTCATTCGTGACGTCTTCCTGTCTTCGAGACGATCCGACGAGATTGCGGCCGAGATTGAAGCGGCTCTCCTCATGAATCCATGATACAGCAATCAATTTCCCTGTTGCTGGTGAGATCATCGCACAAGGCTGAAGTCCGGGGTAATGTTCGGCTACATGGAGTATTCTATTTCGCCGGGGGCAAGTCTGCCGTAGACGAGCAGCCTGGAAGCTGTACACCGCGCATGCTTTGCCTCGCCAATGGCAAAAGGGTGAATGGGATGTGACTTGGCTTGCGTAGACCATGGATCGACAGTCGAGACAGCAGGTCGACACGTGCATAGAACGTTGGAGCATGGGCAAATGCGTGTTGCAGGGAGCCACTGGCACGCTTCTTGTGTTGAAGGCTGAGATCGTTTCTCCAGAATCGGACTTGGATCCTTCACCAATCTACGTCCGAGGGCCCAGAAACATGCGAGTTGACACTGTGGAGGAGACGAAAGCCAAAACATCCTGATCCATCGCGAGCTGAATTTCCTCCATTCTCGCCTCGGGGACCATATATATACGAGAACGTCTGGAGAAGCACTTTCATGCTCCGAAACACATCATGGTATGCGCTCTCATCAAGGAGTGAGGTTCAAGCAAGAAGTCAAGCTGCCTTTCTATAAGTATCTCTTGGCCCTTCGCAGGTCTCGATCTGGCAATGCCGATTCTTGTTAGGCTCGTGTCGATGGCGGTCTAACGCGATGCATGTCGAGACAAGCTTTTGGCTGTCAACGGGGTCTAGGACTGCCGCGATGTCGTGCATCCTCGTGCCCAGGAACTGCGAATCGTGGTCGGTCTCTACAGGCTAGTGTGATTAGAGGCCACTGCAGGGCGGGATTGCCGGGCACCCGCACATCTTGCTGAGCGAGGATGTTGCAGATCAAGGGGTATGAGAGGCGGCATTTTGCCTTGATATTCGTGGTCGATGTTGTTTTGTATCCTCCAGCCTGCTTGCGACTTCTCCACACACACGCGATTCCCAGCCTGAAGCAATGGCCACATTTCGGTGGCGAGCCATTCTTTGCTTCCTCGCATTCCTTATTACGTGTTACGAATGTATAAGACAACCCCCCAAGTCTCCTTCAAACTGCGCGAACGCGACCCTGGACCGTACCACTTTCGGGACATGGCCATTGGATCAAATGGATTTAATGAGCAGACTACCGAAGGCCACGCTTTGCAGCGCCGCTTGACAGTCATAGATGCGCCGACGATTGTCATGTTGATGATGGCAGATGACGCCGCTACGAGAAGAAGATTCCCCTTGAGCGGGACACAATCGTCGCACAGAAAATCATTCAAGTTCTCTCCCTCTGCCAGCGAGGATAAGCCACTACGCTCCCAGTCTTTCCAGATCCTCTAGACTTGAGAGGATATGAGTGGTCACAGCAATGCATTCCAGCTGTCAGTCAAGCCCGAGAAATTTCGCACCTCCCTTCCGCAGCACGTATGAGGACTGCCCGAGCCTTGTCGACCACTTCACCAAGCGTTACACCTTCCTCCACAACGATATCTCCCAGCTTCGCCCAACAATGCGCCCAAACAATGATCTTCACTTTTCCCTTGACGCTGGAGAAGTGCATGTGACGCCACGACTCGTTCGTATCAAGATCCTGGCCAGCCAAGAATCTCTTTTGAAGGTAAGACGAACGATAGTCTGGTTGGAAGACGTAGTCAATGCAGGAGTCGTAGCCACGGTACTTTCCGATCTGGTGGAAACCGATGAAGAACGATGCCATTGTCGCGCGTTGAATGGGTCTGGGGAGAAAGAACATTTCGCCGTTCTTGCTTGGTGCTGCGCAGAGTGGTTTGCACATCTCATCTCGTAGCTTGTGCGATTGCTGGACGGTGTCTTTGAAGGTGGTGCTGACTCGCTGTACGGTGAAGAGATCGCAGCGTGGCAATGTGAGCATGATTTTCTCAAGTAGTTCGACGATGCCGAAGACTCTCTCCGCAGCTGTGATGTTTGAAAATGGCGGGGCCATCTATGAAGCACTGGGTCAGCGATGGCATGTCATCCAAGGCGCCAGCGACACTCACCGTCGAGGTTGTGGGACTTGGTCGCCTGCCCCGTCATTTGAGGTGGTGTTTTGTTGTGATGGCATCGATGAAGCCCGCTGGCTAGCAAGCAGGAAGTCGCGCTAGTGCATCAGCGTTTCACTTGCTAGAATGGCAAGCACCACAGGCTAACAAGTCGCTCCATACGGTGGGTTGCTGATGTCAAGTTGCAAGAAGAACCGGTTCTGACGGACAGCTTACGAACGTCAAATGGCCACTACAGCTAGTATTGCGAGAGCAGCCATGCTCGCCAACACGACTTCCCTGTTCACTGCTGCAGCTATATCCTCTCCTCTATACCTGAGTACTGCTTCAGCCGGACTATCTTCTGCCGTGAATTAGAATTCGAGTCTGCCAAAGAACAATGTTGTCTCTCAAGTCTCGATTCGCAAAACCCTGGCCTGAGGAAGCAGACTTCTTCGTTTGCACCCAGTCGAAGTTACAGTCACAAATTTGATAGAGGATCGCGACCGTCCGACTCTTGTGGACAGACTCTCTACAGGCGTCCACGAATCTGCCCAGCCCTCTACCATGTAGGGGCTACGAAACACAGTACACTTTAGATGGCGAGAAGAGTATGTCCGGGAAGTTTTGAAGCAATGCCAGAGGATTCATAGGCCAAGTGAGCTGACCGCATTGCGAGACCTGCTTCATGCAATCTCTGAGGTCTCGAAAGCATTCTCGGTGCCGCTACCGTGCGGGCTCGATCGCCAGAATGCCGAGACCCGGCGCTTTATTGAAAAATCGCGCCATCGACTGGCGTTGACTTCGTGGGATAACGTCCAAGCCTCGTTGGCCTCGCTGCCGGGTCTCATCGAGAGGGCGCCGCAGAAATCGTCATGCGCCTTGATACTGAGTTTGTGTACTGCTCAGGTCATCATGAACTCGTTCTACGTGTCGTCATACTGCAGCGTGGGTCTCAAAGAAGTTCAAAACACGCCGTCGTGCTCGCCTGGGAGTCGTTTCACACGTTTCTGCTCCCAATTGTCGAGATCTTTAGCAGCCAATTTCTGGGTTCTTATCAGCTGGTGTCACACCAATGATACCTACATTGCCGACTCACATAGTACTCCTCTTTCAAGTCTATCCTCCTCTTATCCTTCCCTAGGCCAAGCTCCTCGTCTTTCGTCAATTGCCTGACCTTCCGATCATGTCGTTCGTATCGCAGGGCTGTGGCGGGGGTGAGGAAGAAGCTCCCAAGCAGCATGGTGGCTATGAATGGGAGACCGAATAGCGCGAAAGGATGCCGTGCAAGTGCTGCGCGATATCGTGCTGCGATTGTCGATTGGTAGGATGCAGGCCGGAACTTTTTGGATGGGAAAACCGGCATGATGAGTGGAATGGCGTATAACTGCGTCAACTTATTGGGATTCGCTCGGCCGCTTGAGCGTCGTAATTGACTAATTCGCTGGGTTTGAAGAGTTTCGTGACGACTTCAGGCTGTGGCGGAGTATGTTCGAACAGAGAGTATTGTGAGCATCGTGAGACACCGTTCATGAGTTCAAAATCAGGTTCACTTCCCGTCTTCGCCCGGCCGAGATCCGAACTTCCGAAGCGCGCGCTTCCTCTCCGCGTTTCGCGAGACACCGATCTGCCTGACTCCATCAACACACGAAATGCGTTGATACATCTCAGCGCGCCGGCGACATGGCTCGCCGAACTCATTCGACGACACATGGCTCCTATGCCAATGGCAACGGGCCTCCGCCGTCTACTTTGGCAGCACAAATTGTCCAGAACCAGACTCGACCGCCAACGAGCCAGCCCAAGGACGACAGTGCAGTATTTCGAGGTCTCTTGCACGAAATACTGCACAATCAAGGCGCCCAGGAGCCAGATGTCAACGTCAACGCCCAACTCGTGAGCGTGGTGGTCCAGGCTGGTCTGACTCCTCTGACGGCCGACAATCCGTTCGCAGATTGGGATGTTCTCCTCCAGCAGGCTGCGGACAGCATTGCCGTCATCGAGACCACCGTCTCGCGGCAGCCCGAAGTCTTGCAGGCTCGACAGTCTCCCAGCGAGCCACCTCTCGTCTTGACTATTCTGCTTGCATTGATCGGCATTTGTGGCCGTCCAAAGTGCGAGCATGTGCCCTCTCGAAGGCTCCTTGAATCGCTCTTGTCGTCTCTGGGGTCGTCTCTCGACCTCTGGCAGCAGGTGTTTGTACTCAGAAGCGTGCTGCAGGACTGTGTGGACGGTATGTGGATCTTTATTGGTAAGTGGATTCTGGCTCATTTCATTTCACAGAAATTCTCAGCATCTGCGTTGAATCACAAACATCAAACGATGGCATAGACTTGAAATTGCCACCGGCTAGGTCCTTTTCCAAGTTGTGCTCGAATACAGAGAATAGTATCACAATGCCGCAGGGAAACACTACCTCCATTTCCGACCCCACCAGAGCGTTTTTGGTTGCCCTGGAAATCCTTCAAGTCGAAGCATTAGACGCATTCTGGCGGCAGGATGCATATCTTCGCGCACAGCAAGTTCTACTGGGCCGCAGGTCTGGATTGCTCAGGATGCAGCTTTGGGATAGAGCGCTTGAGCAGCTTTTGCACGCACCCTTCAATTGGGCCCTGTCCGCAACCCTCATCGAAAAGATCGATACGCTGCAGCTTTCAGCTTCGAATCAGAAAATGTTGGCCTCTGCGCTTCTGGATATTCTGGGCCAAAATGCACATCTTGCAAAGGACGCCATATTGACGGCTCTACGCTCAATGACCAGCAGCGAACATTGGGCTGGGATGCAAGAAGATCTTAAAATTGCGATCGCGACCTGGTATGGCCATTTCGAGACACAAGAAGACGCACCAGACCACATTGCAACCTTGAGAGATTCACTGCGCAGAGAAGACAGTATGACAGATGGTGACCTCGAGACCAGCTTTAAACACTTGGCCATCGCACAAGGCTGCCCAGGTCGACGTCCAAGGCTGCGGAAGCGCAGGAGAGTGTCTGAAGACGGATCTGATGCAAGGGATGCCGTGATCTGTCGACGCGCTGCCCAACATCTGACAGTGGTGGAAACAGCAGATCTGTCTGCTCTGCCAGATGTTGCTCCTTCAGTCTACATGACTTTGAGCGAGGACCAAAAATGCACAGCCTGGCAAGTCTTGGCAGAGTTGGCGGAGGTCGAGCTTGATGCAGCAATCGGTACAATCTCGCGTTTGCTCGAGGTTCGAGATTTACACGATACAAAACGACCAAGAATCTTGTCTGTGCTGGCCGTTCGGGCTTGCGTGGAGCGCTCTTCCGATCCTGTGTGCACCTCACTGGCGTCATCATCTTTCGGAAACCACGTGCTGAACGCCATTCAAAGCTCGCTGCGAGAGCTACGACTTGCCGCTGCACAAAGCATCGCATGTTTTCTGCGTCAAAGCTTGCCGGAAAGCATTCGAAGCCAGAATCGCCAACTTGCACTAGAGTGGCTCCGTAAGCTCTCGGATCGCAACATTGCCAACGAGCAAGAGACCCTCATCGCCGCTTGGGGCCAAGTAGCCTTGTCTTGCGAAGACGCGGAGCTAAATTTGGTCCTACTGCGCTTGGTAGAGTACCTTGGGCACAGCAATCCCTTGGTCTGTGCTCTTGCCTTCAATGAGATGGAACTTATAGCTGCAGCTCGAGGTCAAGCGCCGAAAGACCTCTTCTCGCCATTCTGGAGATCGATAGCAGTTACGGTGGTGCAAGATCTCCACAGCAGACCGCAAAAGACTCAACAGCTGTGCGATTTGCTGAACATGGACGTAGACGCCTTCCTCATATTGACTCAGCAACAAACCTTGCCTTACTTGGTTCTAATCAAGAAGAAAGACGTGCTACAAAGGATCGCTCGCGCCCGTGGAAATGGCAGTACCATCTATGACATTTGCACGCAGCCAATCTCCAACCTGGCCTCGATTCTCGCACTCTTACTTTCGCAATCAGCAAGTGATGCAGAAGACTCGGCCTTCGCTTGCTTGGTGGAGGTGGCACCCGAACTTCGACAAGCGGACATTGGAAGTCTGGTCAAAGTCGATGCTGTGTTGGTGGCTTGTGAAATGCTCAAATTATGCGGAGACGAGGGCGTGGAAAGGAAGTCGAGAGCTTACCAGGCTTTCCAGACGTTGGCACATATTGTCGAGAGAGCTCCAGGTCAGCGCAAGGCCCACTCGAAATCCTCTAAGGCTGTCAGCCAATTTCTTGAAAACCAGGTTCTTGGAATCCTGACGCATTTCTCAGGAGTGCTGGAGAATGTTTCCGGGGCAGAGTCAACGCCCGAGAAAATCAGGTGTCTCAAAGGCTTAGCGGATATGCTGATACTGGGCAAGGGCAAGCTCTCATTCGCTTTACCTCAAATACGGTCCTGCTTGCACTCCGGTTTGGAACAGCCAGAGCTGTGTGAGGTTGCATACGATGCTTGGCTCACCATGATACCTGTACTGGAGGATGAAGACATTCCCGAGATTGTCGACGAAACGTTCGTGCTCATTGCCCGATATTGGTCAGCGATCTCGCCTGATCTTCAGCGAAAGACACATGAGATGCTCGAACAACTGGTCAAATCCCACAACACTATGCTTCAGGAAAATATCATGACTTTACCATCGCTCGAAGGAATCCCCCTCCTGTCCAAGTTTGCCGCAGAGTTCGAGCGACTCAAAATTCAGGAGAGCGTTGAAAGTCACTGCAAAGCCTTTGCAAAGCGCCTAAAAGATGACAGCGGCATGGTCACTTTGCAGGCTATTCACGAGCTGGTGCCCTTCCTTGAAAAGAATCAAGATTTCGTTCACGATACAGCAGCGAGCGAGCATCCATCGCCTGTTTTGGCGGACCTTCTCTGTGCGCTTCTTGACGCAACTGTAAAGCATTCAAGTACAGATGTGCATGTCGCCAGACAGTGCGGCAAGGCACTCGGCATTATAGGTTGTTTGGACCCTAACAGAGTCGAAGCTTCCCGGAAGAAGAGAAATCTTCTAGTTCTGTCCAACTTTGACAAAGCAAGCGAAGTCATTGACTGGGTGGTCTCTCTTCTGGAGGACGTTCTCGTAAAATCCTTCAAATCGGTCACCAATGCACGTGCGCAGGGCTTTGTCGCATACACCATGCAAGAGCTACTTGGCTTTTGCAACTTCACAGAAGTCGCCGCTTTGCGTCCACGATCCTCACAGGTACCTGGAGCTTTCAATCGCTGGAACGAAATGCCCGAGCAGGTTCGCACCACTTTGACGCCGCTCTTGACGTCCAAATATCGGGTCAGCAGTGGCAGCACTCCAAGCGCACCAAATCGCTCATATCCGAATTTCTCAGCAGATGACAGCCACGGACACTGGTTGAGATCCATCACTTACGATCTCATGTTTAAAGGCAAAGGTGACAATGCAAAGGCAATATTCGAGCTTCTCGCAAGAATCATTCGTGGAAACGATCTGGGCATCGCTCGCTTTGTCTTCCCCTACGCTGCATTGAATGTCATAATTGGTGGTACCGAGACCGAGTTCCAACAGCTGGTTGAAGAATTCATGAGCGTGCTCAAGTCCTCTCCTTCCTCTTCTAGTCAACAAGAAACCATTCAACTCTGCAGCGAGAGTGTCTTTGCAGTGCTGGATTACATGTCTACATGGCTGAGAGAGAAGCGGAAAGAGTTGGGCGAAACGAGGGCTGCAGCATACAAGACTGGGCATTCCCCTAACGAATTCGACGAAGCGAGAGATATGGGACAAATCGACACCGTGGAGAGATTTTTGACTTCGATTCCTGCTGCGATCATCGCTGACCAGGCTATGGACTGTCGCTCTTATGCACGAGCTCTCTTCCATTGGGAGCAGCACATTCGGCAGGAACGATCACGCTCTATTCCTCCTGGACAGTCACCCCTCATCCCAACTGCAAAACAAAGCGAGAAGGAAGAGCTCATGTATGAAAGACTCCAGGACATCTACGGTCACATTGATGAGCCCGACGGCTTGGAGGGCATTGCGGCCCACCTACCACTTGTAACTGAAGAACAGCAAACCATCAATCATGCCAAGGCTGGACGCTGGACTGCTGCTCAAGCTTGGTACGAGCTACAGCTGGCAGATAATCCAACACGCACTGACCTACAACATGACCTTCTGAGATGTCTACAAGAGACTGGCCAGTACGCACCTTTGCTCAGATACGCCAATAGCTTTCTAGATGCAAGCCAGGACCCGGACGTTTTGCACGATGCTATCAGAATTCATCTTCCCTTGGCTGCTGAGGCATGCTGGATGACTCAAGATTTCTGCGGTCTTGAGCAACGGCTTCTTTTGCTCCCGAGAGACGAATCACTCGACTTTAACCTAGGCATCGGACGCTCATTGGTACGCGCCGCCGGGGAGGCGCGCGAGTCGCTTAATGACGAAGTGAAGAGTCTAAGACAGTCGATCGTGGAGAGTTTGTCTATGTCTTCCACTGATTCGCTCCAGACGTGTCACTCTGAAATGGTCAAACTGCACGTTCTTTACGAGATGGAAGCATTAATGGCGACTGATCGAGATGGTTCATCAGCTCTGATGAAGACTTTTGAGAAGAGATTGAATGCTGTCGGGGCATATGTTCACGACAAGCAGTACATTCTTGGCATTCGTCGTGCAGCGATGCGCTTGCGACCCGAATCGTACTCGCAAAATAAAGCCGGAGCTCTATGGCTGGCCACTGCTCGACTGGCTAGGCAGTCCAAGAACATTAACAGTGCATATAATGCAGTCCTGAAAGCGTACGATTGCGAGGATAAAGGCGCCAAGATCGAAGAAGCAAGACTGCTCTGGCATGAGGGACACCAGCGTCAAGCCATACAGTCTCTGCAAGCTACTATCGATTCTGGAATCTTTGATGGAGAAGAGACATCATCTGAAGCTAGGACGGATGGCAACTTGTCGATTAACCTCAGCGAAATCAATGGCTTCAAGCAGAACCCTCTGGCTGGCAAGGCCATGCTTCTACTTGCAAAGTGGCTTGACGCTTCTGGCCAGAGTCAAACCAAAGATATGACGGACCGCTACCAGCTCGCCGCTCGCCGCCATCAGCGATGGGAGAAAGGTCATTACTACCTGGGCAAACACTACACCAAATTGCTTGAGGCTCAGAAAGCGCTTCCTCGGGACAAGCAGACCCAAGCGTTCTTGACTGGAGATCTGACCAAACTTGTGATCGAAAATTCCTTGCGATCGATACCATTCGGCAATAAATACTGGCATGAGACCATTCCGCGTATCTTGACTCTCTGGCTCCAGCTCGGGATGGATGCGGAGAAGCGCACGCCGAAAGATGAACAGGCCACTTTCGACAAGCGAGTGAGATCGCTCCAGGCTTGTAACAAGCAATTGCAGAAGTACTTTGATCGGGTACCGCCGTACGTCTTCTATCACGCCTTGCCACAATTGATTTCGCGGATCACACATCCTCATCCCGATGTGTGGAAGCAGATATGCAACATCCTCACCAGAATCGCTGCAAATCATCCCAGTCAGACTTTGTGGAGCTTACTTGCTGTCGTCAAATCTTCCGATCGGACAAGAGTGGATCGAGGCCAAGAGGTATTGAACAAGCTG
Source organism: Pseudocercospora fijiensis CIRAD86 (assembly GCF_000340215.1). Classification (NCBI taxonomy): domain Eukaryota; kingdom Fungi; phylum Ascomycota; class Dothideomycetes; order Mycosphaerellales; family Mycosphaerellaceae; genus Pseudocercospora; species Pseudocercospora fijiensis. Next base: position 6,866,998 of record NW_006921532.1, read on the forward strand.
AAAGACCCCAAGAACAAGCCGAAGAACGACGCTTCAGCCATCGATTTACGCAGCCTCATCGCACAGGGCATTAAGCTTTGTGATGGCCTCTTGCTGGCTTGCGAGCAGCCGATCGAGAACCGAGCTACGGGTGTGAGCTTGACCAAGGATCTGTCGTTCAACGCCAAGCTTGCGCCGAGCAACCTTGTCGTGCCGGTGGAGGCGACTTTGACAGCTACCGCGCCGGCCGTATCCAACAGCGAGACGATCCGGAAGCACAAGGCTTTTGCTCAAGACAAGATCACGATAGCAGGTTTTGAGGATAATGTCCTCGTGTTGAACTCACTGCAACGGCCGCGCAAGATCACTGTGCGTGGCTCCGACGGCAGGCTCTACGGACTTCTCTGCAAGCCGAAGGACGACCTGAGGAAAGACCAGCGTCTCATGGAGTTTAACGGGATTATCAACCGGGCGCTCAAGAGGAATACCGACAGCAGCAAGCGACGCTTGTACATCAAGACGTATGCTGTGACGCCGTTGAGTGAAGAATCTGGAATTTTGGAGTGGGTGGAAGGAATCAAGCCTATCCGCGATATTCTCCTGGGACTCTACTCGCGCAAGGGCGTGAGGCCGAATTACAACGACATCAAGAAAAGCCTGGACCGCGCATGTGCCAGTCACGAGAACGCGCACATATTCGCAGAGGAGGTGCTGAAGCAATTCACGCCTGCGTTGCATGAGTGGTTCACCGAGACTTACCCGGAGCCCGAGACATGGTTCAACTCACGAATCCGCTACTCTCGGTCAGCAGCAGTCATGTCGATGGTGGGACACATTCTCGGGTTGGGAGATCGTCACGGCGAGAATATTCTGCTGGAAGAGAGCACGGGTGGAGTGTTCCATGTGGATTTCAACTGTCTCTTTGACAAAGGCCAGACATTCGAGAAGCCGGAGCTGGTGCCGTTCAGATTGACGCACAACATGGTTGACGCGATGGGACCATATGGCTACGAGGGACCATTCCGGAAGTCTTCGGAGCTGACGCTTGGCCTGCTGCGACAAGAACGCGACACTCTGATGACGGTCCTTGAGACATTCCTCTACGACCCGACAACGGACTTCGTGGGAGGAAAGAAGAAGAGATTCACAGCTGGAGTGCCCGAGACGCCGGCAGACATCCTCGAAAGCGTGGCAACGAAGCTGAAAGGCCTGTTGAAAGGCGAGAGCGTTCCGCTCAGCGTGGAAGGGTATGTCGATGCTCTGATTCAGCAAGCCACGAGCCACTTCAACCTCGCGAGCATGTACATCGGTACGTTGGCTGGCGTAGATTTCTTACGTGCTTCTATTTTCGTGATACACGACTTGGCTGACCTTTTTGATGTCTAGGTTGGTGTTCGTTCTTGTGAGAATGCAGTAGATGTTCTAGAAGATGTTGAGTGGTAGTGACTGCTGAATCGGGAGGGATCTCCCTTTCTGAAATGTTTGTGACGAGTGATGTTGGGACGAATACGACTCGGACACGCACGCCGCGCGTGAGACAAGTGCGCTTGACTACGCTAAACGCGGAGTTGACTATCGATGTAGGGATCCGTAGACGCTAAAGCGGGTGCGTCCCGTACGCGAAAGTTTTATTACGCTAGGATCTTCTATTACGCTAAGCGTTACGCGATATCTATACGCGCATCTTTGCGCGCATACTCTCTTCCTTTCTTTCTATAATATACTACTAGTACGTATCTACCCCTAGCCCCTACTCCTATTCCTTTATATATACCTATATATATACGCGACGAGCTAATAAGGCGACTTCGATATCGTAGCTAACCGAGTTCCCCTATACTACTATACCTAAGCCTATAGCTCTATATATACCTCCTAATATGCCGTAAGACATTAAGACCGTTGCTTAGAATAATACCCTACTAGAGCAATCCGTAAGTATAGAGACTAGGGCATATATCTACCTATACTTATATCTATATAGAGCTCCTACCGTAAATACAAGAAGCGCCTCTTATAGGGCGAGTTATTTAATATACCTAAGATAGAAATCGTAGTATATAATCTCTCTTCTACCTATGCAATAGGCTAAACTAATGCCTATAGATCTGCCTAAAGACTAACTAGGAGGCCGTATATACCTATATAGGTAAGGTAACTTGTCGTATACCGGTAGAATCTAAGAACTTCGGTCGCTTCCTAGCTACCTAGAAGAATAGCGATAGGTATATATAGTATTATACCTATATTACTAGTTATTACTAATACTATAATAGAAAAGACAAAGACAAAGAGACGCTAAAGGAGTTATACGAAGAGAAGGGCTTCTATAGTATATAACTCTATCTTTGCCTATACGTATACCTAAAGCTAATACCTTATAGACTATCTGCCGCGACACTACGGCTCTCGCTATACACATTATCTATAGTATACGTAGCTCCCTACCTAGAGCTTTACCTATACTAACGCATATATAGTATAAGGGAAAAGTCGAGTAGCCTAAGGAGAAGGACCGTAGTAGTCGGTACACGCCTAAGACTAAGACAAAAAAGTGCATTAGTAGGTTTAGGCAGCTCTATAGGCAAAGCTATTTACTAATATATCCCTTAGATTTCTTCGACAATGCCTAGGATCTGTACGAGGTTAAGTATAGCTATATCTTTACCCTTACCTTTACTTATACTAATCCGTATATAGCCCCGACGCCCTAGGTATACCGAGTAAGGGCAAAGCTAAGGGTAAAGTACCGGCCAAATCTACCGAGACAATCGAAGACTTAGAGACTAAGTCTAAGTCTAAGAGTAATAGCGAGATGTATATGCCGATCTATGCCTATACCGCTAGTTATATACTAACTTAAATAGGCCCTTCGTCGTCCGGCGCAGCAAGTATAGCAAGGTATAAATAGTTACGTATATACCTTTACCTATACTAACGCCTATATAGATTGATTAGACTAAGGCTAACCGCGACTTCTGTACCGAGTTCCCCGAGGCTATAGTGCCTTACCTAGGTTGCTAGGCTAAGAAGGCTAAGAAGAGTAAGTCTAGAGCTTTAGCTATAGCAATCCCTATACTAACGCCTATAACAGACTGCAACCTTAGTGCCGATACCTGCAACTATACTAAGAACTACAACGTCGTTATCCTTATAGGATAAGGGCATAGATATAGGCATAGGCACGGGCATAGGATAAATATAGGATGATTATTACCTATATAGGCACGTATATAAGCATAGAACTAGCTACAGGTTAAAAGCCCCGGCTATAGTTAGACTTAAAATCTAACTATAGCCAAATCTTCTCTACACTCGTAACTTCCTGTATACGCCGTACTATAGCTATAGGTTGCCCTTTACAATATCGTAACTGCTTTCGAGGCTTCTAGAGTCTAACAAAGGTAGCTTAACTAAAAAAAAAGGGGGATAACGAAAGGCTAGCGGTTATATCCTAAGAATAATAGAAGCTATACTAGTACTAATAAGTACTAACAGCTAGAAACTAACAATAATTATATATATACTAGGATATATAGGTAGTAGAAGCTACAGCTTAGACGAATTAGTATAGAAAGTTTGAAATAATAGGGGCTATATTAGTAAAGTTACCTAGATTAAAATAATTAAAACTAGTATATAGCGGGTAGGTCCTTTTTAGTATAGATACCTAGAATTTTATAACTGCTAGTTTTAGTCTAAAAGACATAGAGATACCGATTGATATTATACTATAGCGTTACTAGTAGGCTGGTTTTTTATATAGGACAGATGCTACTACTAGTACTATACCTATTCTCTAGTCTTTAGCTATAGCAGTAGGGCGTTATTATCCCCTACTGTTAATAGAATAAAGGTATAGTCTTTAAAAAGTAGGTTTAGGTATTCTTTTTAAGTTAGCTATATACTAGCGCTAGTACGTATCTTATAACGCCCTAAGGCCTATATACTGTTCTGTCGAATACGTTATATATATTGAATTATATAAACGTATAGAAGTAGTAGTACTCTAGTTTAATACTACCCTATTTTGATTTATATATATATATATATATATATATACTACCGTATAGGCCTATATACCGACTAACTAATATTAAACTGTATCTTGATCTCTAGCGTAGCCTAGTATTAGGTCTCGTATTACTCGGGAGATAATACGCTACTTACCCGCTTTCCGGCTAATAGTGCTATTCTATCGGGTATAGTCTACGGATCTACTAGTAACCCGCTTTTTTAGTTTAGTATACTAAGGTCGGCGAGGTATGTTTCTAACTGGTATCGAATTGCTCTAATGCTATGCTGTACTTTTAACGTAGTAAGCTAGATATATAGCTAATCGTATAGATATAGGTGCTTTAGCTAGGTATTACCTACCCGCTCGCCTATACTAAATAGGACAGTATAGGCTATAACCTAGAGATAATCGGCTTTCTGTACTAGTAGGCCGGGAAGGGTAATAGTACTTATGTCTACTACTTTAAAGTCGGTAGCAATCGCACTACTACTAGTGCCTATTTCTATTTTATAGGTTAGTTTAATAATAAGGATTTGCTACTCGATCGTATATATCTAGAAGACTAGTTTGTATACCTGCTATACGATCTAATTCTAGCTAATACTAAGGTCGCCGACTATATTATATTTCCGAATTGTAGTATATTAGACTAGGACGCTAGTAAGGCTCGTGCTATTACTATAGTCCGCGGCGTAGACGAGTAGTATATCGATAGTATCTAGAGAAGTATGTTTTACTATAACTAAAATATTTAGCTACCGCTAACTAGGCAGCCCTAAGTAGTGCTATAAACGTTTACTATAGTCGGCCTAAGATAGTATTATATACTATCGTAGGTTAGCGTACTAGCATTGCTATACCCCGTAGTAGTTCGGGTTAGTTTGGTTTAGTTTACTAAGCCGAAATTCTAGGTTAGTTTAAGTTAGTAAAGGACGGAAACTAACACTACTACTACTACTTATAGCAATAGTATAGGCTACCGAGGGTAATATGACCTATAGCAATATAGGCAGCTATGTTTAGTAAGATAGGATAACGAGACTGTCGCTTAGGCTAATAACTAGAGCCCTACAATATAGGCATTATAGAAGTGTGATATAAACAATATACTATACGAGGTTGATAATCTGTCTACTCTATAGAAGGAGGCCTCTTATATAGGCTTAAAACTAGCCTATAGATATAGGGCCGGTTACTAGCTAATATCCCTCCCTTTCTTTGTATCTAACTAGACACGCTTTATATTGCGCGCTTAAAACAAATATATATACATCCTTAGCGCTCTTAGCTAAGGCTATTTTCAGAACTCCGTAATAACACCCCCGGGGTAGCATTTATCCTAGATACTATAATTATATAAAAACAACTTCCTAAGCAATACTATATAGACTTACTATTGCTTTAACGCGTCGTAATCCTTACTAGCAATAACCTTATCTGCTAGTCGGCTCTCGAAATCTCCTCTGTATACGTTAAAGCTATTAGTACCGAAGTACTATCCCTTATAGAGAGCTTAATTAACGAGGAGGTTAGTAGCCTTTTCCGTCGTAGCATTCTCCTAATCGTATAGATATTCCTTAAGTCCTTCGTTATTAGGCTAGAGGATCTATTTAACTTCGTTCTAAATAACGTAACTTAACTAAGGAATCCTACTAACTAGGGCGTCGGAGATATAGCCGAGGCCTTCGACTAAGATAGCCGTAGGGAAAGCGAATAGTATAAAGGAGTTAGAGGCTAGGAGGGCGGTTAGATTGCGGTGCGCTTTAGCAACCTAAGAGACTATTAAGTTCTCGTAGCCCTTAACCTTAGTACCGTTAATAACGCGAGAGTAGCCTAGGTTAATTAATATACGGTTGCTCTTAGTCTTTAGATTACTATATAGTAGGTATAACACTTCTTAAAAACCGATAAATTATATAGTTCGAACAAGCCTAGAGTAGTACGAATGGTAGCGAACAATTAGAGACGAAGGGAAGACAGTTAAGAAGGAAGGGAGGACGAATAGAAAGCACTATATACTAAGGCAGAGGAGGTACTAAAGGCGGAAGATAGAAGAACCCCTAAGAGGGCATATAGGATAATAATCTTAGAACTCCTTAGAGGACTGAAAGCAATCTACAACTAGGCAAGCTACGTAATTACAAAGGTAGCTAATACAGTCGCAGCAAGGATTACGAAGAAACAATAGGAGACAAGCCTAAACTACCGCACCTAGATAGCAGTAGCTAGTTAGGAGGCGCTAAAACCCCCGAGGACAGTAGTTAGAGTCTACATTACGGACCTATAGGAGCAAAAGGACATCTAAGGACTTATAGGGAAAGAGATTGTAGAAAGAATTGTAGTTAAAGAGGTAATTAGGGCTAGGAACGAAGGTAAAGGGGTAATCAAGCTATTTATAGTATAAGAGCAGGACAAAAAGAAGCTAGAAACACAAAAAGAATAGACGACCAAGATAGGGAAAACAGCAAAGGTCTCCTAATAACAATTCATAATTATAGCCTACGGCATAATAAGACGCTTTAAGGAAGAACAGGATATTAAGAGCCTATAAAGACAAAACTAAGCTATATACCTAGGCCTAAAGATTACAAAAGTGGCATAGATTAAAAGGAAAATCGAAGAGACTAAGAAGCAGTCTTCCCTAATTATCTAGGTAGGGAGTGTAGAGCAAGCTAATATAGTGCTAGACTAAGGGTTGTTCTAGGACTTTAAAAGATTGGAAACAGAGATATATAGAAGCAACTATAGGATAATGCAGTACTTCAAATGTTAATACTATAGACACTTAGCAGCTAAGTGTATAAAGACAACTAATACCTGCTCCTATTATATAGGGGATTACTAGGTCAAAGAATATAAAGCATACAAGGGAGAAGCAAGATATATATACTACACTAAAAGATACCCCTCTTAGGCGAAGGAATGCCTAGTAAGAATATAGGCAGCAAGGAAGGCAAAGGAAGCTAGAATCAATATACTAAAAAAATATACAATAAGCTAGGGCAGCTAGGTACAGAAGCAACCTAGCTAAGTGCTATAAAAGAGGTCTAGGTAAGATAATAGGTTCACATTTAGGGCCTTACTAGTATAAGAGAGTCACTAGCAACTAGGGAGACTAAGATACCTTAACATTATAGGAAAGGAAGTAGGGCAGACAAAGCTTAGTCAAATGTTAGTCTAAAGTAAGGGAAGACTAAAGGAAAACTTATAGGGAAATGATATAGATAAAACCTAATAAACATTGCAACATTACTAAACATTATACAGTACAATGTTAATAAGAGCAAAGATAAGGTACAGAGGAGCTTCCTTTAAGTACTAAACCTAAAAGAACATTACATTATTGCAATCTAAGAGCCCTAGCTCAACCTATATATAAAGAGACTAGCAATAGTCAAAGACCTAAGATACTACCTAATTATCTATAACTAGGGAGCCCTAAGGATATACATCTATATTAGCAAGGAGATAGATATAGAAACCTAGTAGGCTATACTATAGGAAGATAGGGACCTAATATTAGTTTAAGTAGAGACATCCTAAGGTATACTCTAAGTCTACTATATATACAACCTACTACTAGACTTAAGAAGCAGTACCTAACTAAAAACCCTAGAAAGACTACCTAGAGTTATCTAGGGGAATACCTACTAAATCCTACTTAGGGATTTCAACCTCTACTACCCCCTCTAGGGCTTAGACTTTACCCTAGCTTACTACTTCCTAGTAGGAAGACTAATTGATATATTAGAGAGGGAAGGAATAGAAATTGTTACCCTAAAGGGACTAATTACTTAGGAGGCAAGAGGAAGTAGTAGTATACTAGACCTATACTTTATATTACATTAGATTAGGAACAGGATTATAAGATATAGGGTTAACTAGGAACTAGAAGAATTATTAGACTACTTCTTAGTACAGATTGAGCTGAATGTCTAAGCTAATTAGGAAAGGGAACTAGAGGAGAAGCTCAATTAGAAAGGTACCTAGTAGGGTAGGATTAGGGAGGAACTAGAAAGGGACCCAAAACTAGAGGAACTCTTAACAAAGCACCTACTAAGGCTAGAGGACATTAACAAGGCAGTAGAAGAACTAATAGGAATCCTAAAATAGGTAGCTAGAAAGTATACCCTAGCAAAGAAACATTCACTATACTAGCAACTATACTAGACTAGTAAGTATATAAAGAAGGTTAAAGTAGTAAGGAAGGCTAGGAGGCAGTAGACACAAACCTATACCTAAGAAGTATAGGACAACTATAATAAAGCCTACTAGGAAAAGAAGATCTAGATTAAGAAATACAAGATACAAGAATAGAGATCTATAATAGGAATGATTACAAAGAAACTAGAGGAGATATAGAGAATAGCTAAATAGGTAAAGAGACCTAAACAGGACAAGGATATGCTACTACAATTCCCGGACATTGTAGACTAATAAGGACAAATACAGACTACAATAGAAGGGAAAGTAAGAGCCCTAGGCTAACACTTCTTCTATAGAAAAGTATAAGCAGACCTATTAGATATAAAGGAGAAAGAATAGGAGACTCTACTACTAGGCATACTAAGAGACACCTAGGTTAAACCCGAAACTATTAAAAGGATCCTAAAGAAAATTCTAGGCAATAAGGCACTAGGAGAAGACAAGATCTATAACAAACTTCTAAAAGCATATAGGAAGGAGCTAGCCCTAGTACTAGCCAATATCTTTTCATAAAGCCTAGTACTAGGACACTACCTAAGACTATTTAGGAAGTCCCTAACAGTAGTGCTAAGGAAGCCCTAGAAGGAAGACTATATATAGCTTAAGGCCTACAGACTAATAGCCCTACTTAACATAATAGGCAAGGTGCTAGAAAAAATTGTCGCTAAAAGGCTAATAACCTTTGCCGAGGAAAGGAACATCCTTCCTAAAGGCTAGATAGGAGGAAGAAAGAAGAGGTTAACACTAATAGCTATAGAACTAATTACAGAATAGATTAAGCATATCTAGCACTATAGTCAAAACTAGGTAGTAACCCTCCTCTCCCTTAACATCTTAGGAGCCTTTAATAATGTCTCCTATAAAAGGCTCCTATATATACTTAAACAGAAAGCTATACTAAACTGGATAGTCTAATTTATCTAGTCCTTCCTATAGGAAAGATCAACATAGCTTATTCTAGGCAAATTCAAATCAGACCCAATGCTAACTAAAAAGGGAATCCCCTAAGGATTAATACTCTCCCTAATCCTCTTCCTTATCTTTATAGTAGACCTATGTTACGGTTACTCGCGATAGATCGTCAGGTGACTTCTTATTACGTACAAGCCGAGGCTTCTTTAGAGAGGCTAATATAAGCGGGAGGTAGAGACAGAATAATTGGTACAAAGGTAATTCCAATTAGTAAGTAGGTAATATAAGTTGAACGCCTCGAGCTATAAGGGCATTCCGGCGTTCCTAAATACAAAGGAGACATCTTGTCTATAGTCGTAAGCGACGTAAGCGACGCTGTCGCTCTCGACCGCTCCTATCGCTCCTAGTAAGATAGAGCGATAGCTTAGCCTACTAGTCTTAGCGTCGCTCTAAGATTATATAAGGACTCTAACTAATTAGATCCGTAATACTATCCCCCTCCTTAAGCGGGATAGTCCCTTATTCCGGAACTTTCTAATTCTAACTTCTTTGCTATACTAAAGTTATTAAAGGACTTGTCTTCTCGTTAGCGTAAGGAAAATATCGTAAATAATATCCTTGCCGACTGCCTCGAAATGCCGATCCGCTGCTTTTATTGCGAATAGGCCGATAAATCCTACAAAGTCGATCTCCGTTCCGGCCGCTGCTCCGAGTACGCCCTATACGGCTAGTCCTATAATATATAAGTTACTCGTATAGAGTATAAAAAAATCCGGAAGGCGCGCCTAAAGATAGCTAAAGATCTCGAAGCGGCCGAAGAGGAGGAAGACCTCCTTACGCGGAAGCTTTTCGAGCATCGCGCAAAGGTCCGTCGCTTACGTAAGTCGCTACGTATAAAGGAAGATCGGGAGGTACAAGCTCTTAAGGCAGAGGAAGCCTCTATTTAATAGGCGGAGGAGCTCGAAAGAGAGCTAGGCTCTTCGCCTATAGAGCCGATAATATTCTCGTTGCCTACTAACGAGCCGTTTCCCCTAGATAGCCGATTATAGATGTCGCTTTATAACTAGAGTCGTCTAGATAGGACGTCCTAGCCTACCTCTAAAATTCCTAGTAGGAGTGCCGAGAGTCTAGTGTCTTAAAGGTATATATTTTTAATGTTTCCTGTCTATTTTATCTTCTAGCTAGTTAGTCTAGTAGTATAATTCTTAGCTATAAAAGACATGGTTGCTAGGTACGCTATTAGAGTCCCCGCTCCTCGAGCTATACTACCCTAGGTCGTTAAGAACTCTAAGGCGCTATAATCGATAGGGTCTAAGAGGTCGTAGGTTCAATTCCTATACTAGTTATTTCTTTTTTGTCCGGTTTTAATATTTTTTGATTATCTGCTAACAGTTCTGCAGGTTTTCTTTTAGTTCCTAGGTGTTTTCTGAATGTAGGTATCCTTTCCATTTAATAAGGTATTTCTAACCTTGCTAATCTAGGATTTCCTCGACTTTAAACTCGTTTTCTTCCTTAGGTTAGAAGTGAAATGTTTCTTAATATAGTGTTTCGGCGTCTATAGGTTCTAGCATAGAGATATAGAATACTAGGTGGATTTTCGCGTCGTCCGGTAGTTTAAGTCGGTAATTAACTAGTCCTTTAGGCTTATTAATCAGAAATGGCCCGACTTTAACGTAGTCTAGTTTCTTAGTCGATCTCCGGGTTTTCAGATTCTTTATTAGGAGGTAGACCTTATCCCCCTTCTTTAGCTAAGGTGCTATTTTTCGTTTAGTATTATATAGCCCCGTAATCTTTTCTTAAGACTCGGCAATTGCCCTTTATAATTCCTTATATACCTGCTTTAAGTGTTCTAAAGCGACTATCGCTTTATCCGTATATAGATGCTATAAATACTGTTCCCCGAATAGCTGCGGATGTTTCCTAAAATTAGCGAAGAATAGTGTCTCTTTCGTAGTCTCAGATTGTTGGTTGTTTAGTACAAGTTATGCTATAGGCAATAGCGATGCCTAATTGTTTTATACGTAATTAACGTAGTGCCGTAAGTATACCTCTAAGGCCTAATTCTTAACTTCCGTTTAGCCGTCTGTCTGTAGATAGTATGCCGTTAATAGCTTGTGCTTAATTCCAAGCGTCGCTGTAAGCGTCTTCTAGTAGTTTAACGTAAAGAGCTTGTCTCTGTCCGTAATATAGGTCTTTAGAAATCCGTAGTATCGTACAAGTCTATCTAGTACGAGGTATCCGAGTTGCTCTGCCGTACTTGCTTCGTTGGCAGGAATAAAGTGTACGTATTTCGTAAGCCTATCGACTATAACAAGTATTATGTCGTAGCTATGTCCTATAACCGGATCCTTAGACTTTAGTAGTTTCGTAATAAAGTCTATTGTAACTTCGTCCTATAGTTTATCTAGTAGCGTCCTAAATTAGATATGTCTATATTTAGCGTGTCTATTAGCCTTGTTACGCTAACATTGTAGACATTTCTTAATATATTCTAGAACTCGTTGTTGTATGTATAGGAATCCGAAGCTTCGCTTAACTAGTTCTATTGTTTTTGAAACTCTAGGGTGTCCATTTTCTAGTCCGTCGTAGTGTTGTCGTATACACTCCGTAACTCGTTCCTTAGGTACTTAGTATTTCCTATATTCGATTAGGAACTGTTCTTCTATATCCTAAAGAACTCGTATAATATAGTTGAATTCTTTTGTATTAGTACTAAGGCTTCCGTCTTAGTTTGCTTTTAATATCTGCTGCTACACTAGTTCGTAACCTTCTATATAGTCGCTACGGCGGCTTAGTGCGTCGGCTCGTCCGTTCTCGCGTCCTAGGGTATAGCGGATTTCGAACTTGTACTGCCCTAGTAGTTCCGACTAGCGGGCCTATCTTCGGGTTAGTACTTTAGTCGTAGTAAAGTAAGTCAGATTCTTATAATTAGAAAGAATCGTAAGACTCGGTGCTCCTTCCGCGTATACTCGCTAGTATTGCAGTAATGCAACTATTGCAAGTAGCTCCTTATTATAGATATCGTAGTTCTATTCCGCGGGTGATATCTTTCTTAAGTAATAGGCTACCGGGTATCGTTTCCCGTTATGCTCCTATATAAGGTATGCTCCTATAGCCCTATCCGACGCGTCTATTTCTATCTAGACCGCCTTACTCCTATCGAATAATCGTAGCGTTAGCGTAGAAACGCATTGCTTCTTTAGCTGCCTAAACGCTTCGTCTTCCTTCGTGCTCTAGTTCTATTTCTTATCTTTCTTTATAAGCTCCGTAAGGGGTGCCGCTATCTTAGAGTAGCCCTCGATGAATTTTCTATTATAGTTAGCTAATCCTAGGAATAATTGTACGTCTTTAACGCATGTAGGCGTTAGCTATTCCTGTATTAACTTGGTTTTTTCTAGATCGATCCTGATTCCTGTAGTACTAATAATAAATCCTAGGAATTTAACTTCCTTCTTATAGAATTCGCATTTCTTAGGTGCAGTCTTAAATCCTACTTAAGTAAATCGTTTAAAGACGTCCTACACTATTCGTATATAGTCCGCGAGAGCTCCTTTAGTATAGACTAAGATATCGTCTATATATGCGATAACGCATATATCTAGAAGGTCTCGGAGGACTTCGTTTATAAGGTCTTAATATAACGCTAGGGCATTTGTAAGTCCTATAGGCATAACTAAGAATTCGTAAAGCCTATATCTTGTTCGGAATGCTGTTATCTATTCGTATCTAGCTGCTATACGTATTGCGTAAAACGCATCGCGTAGGTCAATCTTCGTATACTAGTCTAATCTAGTTAATCGGTCTTGCATTTCTTCGATATTCGGTAGTAGGTACCGATTCTTAATTGTAATATCGTTAAGTCGTCTAAAATCGACTACTAGCCGTCCTTCGTCTAATCCGGCTTTCGGAACGAACATTACTAGTAAGGCTGCCGAGGATGTCGACTTCCGTATCTAGCCTTTTTCTAATTTCTTTTTTAGCTACTTGTCTAGGGTTTTGAGCTCTTTCTTAGACATTGCGTATAAGGGTCCCTATAGAGGCTCTTTCCTAGGCTGTAAGTGTATTTTATAATCCTATAGTTAGTGTTTAGGTAAGGCTACCTTGCCTCTCTCCTCTTTAAAGAGTCGCTTCTACTTAGTATACTCTTTAGGAATGTCTAGGTCCGAGATTCTAGCTTTATTCTTCGATAGCGTATAACTTCTATCCTTCCTATAATTATTATTGTAACCCTCCTAACCTAACGGTAGTATCGATCCGGGTTGAATACGGTTCTCCGTAATTCCTGTCGACGTAAACGTCTTACGAGTCGCCCTGCGTTTGTCAATCTTATCTGCCTGCGAACGCTGCCGCTATATAGGTTGAATGCCGATTATACAGTCGCATTCCTTAAATGTAAGTACTCCTTTTCTCTAGTCTACGACTAGGTTATACTTTCTCAACTAAGGTATACCTAATATAATGTTATAACTAGCTATATTAGTAACATCTAAGACAATCTCCTCGTAGTGCTATTAGATAGCTAGTAGTAACGGTATCGTTTCTCGTTCTATACTAGGTAGCGGTAACCTATCTACTACTATAAGTTTATACGCTCCTTCTCTTCTACTTCGGGTTGCGATCCCTTAGCTTTTAACGAATAATTCGGAGGCAAAGTTCCCGCTCGCTCCGGAATCTATTAATATACTCGTCGGGTGCCCGTTAACGATAACTTTTGTGCGGAAGACTACTATTAATACTTAAGCGCTTTCGGTATTAAGGAACTCTCTTAGAACGCTCTAATCTAGAGAGTTAGTCCGTTTCCCGACTAATTAATAGCCTAACGTTGTTCTAACTAGTTACGGATCCGTAGTCCTACCGTTCGTGCTTCTTCGGTATATAATTTTTCCTCGAGGGTATCGTTGCATTCATCCCGTCCCTACGCTACTATAGCCTTTCGGTATTGCTAATTTAATCGCTAGACCGTCTAACGTATATCTTGAGTAATAATCGTCCTTTCGTCGGGTAGGACGTATCCGTAGGGCGTAATTGTGCTTCCTATCGGTACTCGCTCCGTAATGAAGTTATAGTACGTATAGTCTATAGGTATCTAGGGGTGATTCTAGAATTTTGCCCGTAAGCTTATCTAGAAATAATCAAATTGGATAGGATCGACCCTCCGTTGTCCGTTAACCTTTAGAAACATTTCCTCGTATTTGCGTACTAAATGTAAGGCGATTGTTCGCGCTGCTATAGGTGTATCTATTGTAAACGTAAGGATCGTATCGTCGTTAATCCCGAATTCGTCTTTACTTTCTTTATTCGTAGTTTCTTCCTCGGTATCTAGACTTCCTTCTAAATCTTCTTGCTATTCCTCCTCTTGCTAAGGGGACTCCGGTACTTCTAGGATAGCTCCTAACTCCTCCCCGGGAGGGAATGAAGCTTCCGGATCTCGGTTTTCTTTATCGTCGGCATCTAAGCAAGATTTATTAATCGTTTCTTCTTCTAACTAGGATTTCGTATCTTCTCGTACGAGTCGCCTAATCTAAGGGAAGAATCCTGCTTCTACTTTAGTAGAATAATGAATTTAGCATTAGTCGTCGTAATAGAATCTCTAGTAAAGGGCTCTATATACGGGTTCTTATCGTCGTGCTATTATACAGATTTGTCGTAGCTCTTTCTTTACGACCTCTACGTAGGTCCTCGGCGCGTTATTAATAGAGTATAGCTCTACTACTATTCGGTAGCCTTCTCTACCCGAGTCCTTTCGTTATATTATATTAAACTGTTCGCGTCGCACTATATTCTTACCGCGGTAGTTCCGTGCTATATAGCCTTCCTTGCTATACGTATAGTAAGTTAATCTTCCTGCTTTCTTAGGCGAACTCTTGCCTTTTCTTCCTTTAATTGCTCGACCCTTCTAGGTAGCGTCTAGCTCTATTAGTTGCGTACCGTAGTAGTTGTTCCCCTTTAGTTTATCGTAGGTACTATAGTTTCGTCTATTATCGTATCTAGGAGTATAACTAGCTTTTCTAGAAGTTTTGGAATCGTAACGTCGTTCTAAAGCTCGTTCGTAGAGCCTATCGTCGAGATCGATCGTAACCTTAACTAATGTTCCTATATTATCTATTTTTCTACCGTCGCGTATAAGCTCGTCTTTAACGTTATCCTTAAGACCTCGCCGATATATTGTTATAAGAGCTTCGTCGTCCTAATCCGTAAGTTAGGCGTATTCCTAAAATTTAGCGGCGTAATCGGCATATAACCCCTTCTAAGTCAAATATTAGATAACCCTAACTGCGGTAGCAACTTCGTTAGAAGATCTAAAGACCTTCTTTATCGCACGCTTAAGATTTTCGTAGCTTGCGAAGATTCTATCCGAATTGTCGGTCCCGTTGCTATCTAGATAGGTCCTAAGAAACGGTTTAACCTAATACTGAGCCCTGCCTCGTATAAACGTCGTTGCGAAGACTGGCTTTAAGTTATCTTAAACCTAATTGAACATGAAATACATATCTATCTAGCTAACCTAGGTATCGAACTTGTCTCGGTCGCCGTAATAAAAGTCTAGCTTTCCGATCTTGAGAGAATCGTTTCCGGTATAGGTTCCGAGTGTATTGCTAGTACTAGAGGTAGTACGTCGAGTACTGCCTGTCTCGCTAAGGGCGGGAGTTCCCCTTCCGACTTATAATAAGGCACTTATCCTAAGGGCGTTTAAAGTGTTACGGTTACTCGCGACAGATCGTTAGGTGACTTCTTATTACGTATAAGCCGAGGCTTCTTTAGAGAGGCTAATATAAGCGGGAGGTAGAGACAGAATAATTAGTATAAAGGTAATTCCAATTAGTAAATAGGTAATATAAGTTGAACGCCTCGAGCTATAAGGGCATTCCGGCGTTCCTAAATACAAAGGAGACATCTTGTCTATAGTCGTAAGCGACGTAAGCGACGCTGTCGCTCTCGACCGCTCCTATCGCTCCTAGTAAGATAGAGCGATAGCTCAGCCTACTAGTCTTAGCGTCGCTCTAAGATTATGTAAGGACTCTAACCAATCAGATCCGTAACAACCTACTCCTACTCCTAGAATTAAAAAACACATTAGCATTAGGGTTTATAGATAATACAAACATCCTAGCCTAGTTTAAGACAATAGAAACTAACTGCAAGATCCTAGAAGAGAAGTACTAGGAGTATAAAAAATAGGCAAGGAGGTATAGGGCAAAATTCGCCCTAGAAAAGTACTAGCTTATCTACTTTAGCAAGGCTAAATCAACCTATAATATAAAGCAATCAATTACTATCTAAGGCTTTGAAACCTAACTATTAGTAGAGCTTAGGGTACTAGGGATCTAGCTAGATCTAAAACTGAATTAGGGACTATAAGTAAAGAAGGTAAAGTAGAGGGCAGATGCTAATATACAATCCATTAATAGGCTTATAGCCTCTATATAGGGGGCTACATTCGAGAAAGCCAAAGTTATATACAAAGCAATTATCAAGCTAGCAATACTATATAGAGCATAGATATAGATAGCCTAGGAGAAAACACTAAAGAGGATTGAGCAACTAGTTAGCAGGTCCTAAACCCAAAGCCTAAAGAAAATCCTAGGAGCATATAAAACTATACTAATAAGGGTAGTAGAAATAGAATTAGGGATCCTACTAGTCAAACAATACTTTAAGGGACTAAGACACTAATATGCAGCAAAGATAATAGAATACCTAGTCTAACAGACTATCTAAAGGGCACTAGACAAGATAAAAGCCTAGTGCATTAGGACTAGGAGGCGAGACAGACTACAAATAACTCCCTAGAAAGTTAAAGACCTAGAGCAATATAGAGTCTTAATAAGAGAAATGCTAGAGAAAGAGCTTTAGGGACTAAATATAAAGCTAAAGGAAGACAAGCCAAAGGGAGAGAAACAAAGCCTAGTAGAATCAATTGCTAGACACCTATAGGAGTAGGAATGGAATAAAATACAAGCTAAACTAGGAACCCTAAAGGCACTAATCAAATTTGGTCAATACAACTACTAGCTCTATAAGGACCTAAATAGGGCCGAAGCAAGCCTAGCTATCTAAATCAGATCTAAACATATTAGACTCAGATCTTACCTATTTAGAAGAAACGTCCTAGGAATTAAAAGCAGAGCTTGCTAATATAGCTACCAATCTTAGAACCCTAAGTATATACTGCTAGTCTGCCCTTAATAGTTAGAAGGTAGAAGTAATTAGAGACAAAAAGCAATAGAAAGGGAATACGATAAGCTAATCTAGAGCAAAGAAGACCTAAAGAGGATAGTAAAGTAGATTATTAAACAGGGATTCGTACAACAATTCGCACTAGTAAGGGAAACTAAGGAGTAGATAAGAAGGAGGGAAGAAGAGGGGGAAAGAAGGGTAAGGCAGTAGGCAAGGTAGTTAGAGGGTAACAACTATAATACTAGTATATCCTAGAGGAAGGAAAATAAGGAAACGAGGAAGATCAACACTTATAAATAGGATAGGAGGGAGGTTTTTACTAACTAAGTTGGTTTCCTACCTAAAACAATTTATAGAAACAGACCTATATAGGCCGGAAGGCACTACAATAGGCAAATGAAATATCTATCTATATAGTAGGTGTAGTATCTAAATAGAGACCTCGTACTCCTTTAGAGGGTTAAGGATCTACTCCGCTTTACGCCCCTTACTATTAGGCTAACTATCGAATATATAGTCGAGGTCGTCGTCGGTAAGGTACTTATTAGTAAGCTTGCCGATCTTGCTTAGTAGGACTAGGCTACGAGCCTTAAGCTTCTTAACCTAGTTCGTAAAGACCTCGGGCTAATATATGCCTTCGACAATAGTAGAGTAGCTAGTCTTATCCTTAGATATAAGGCAGACCTTAATATATAGGTAACTAGCACCCTCGCTAGCTGCGAGCTTAACTATACCTTATCCGAGACGAGCAGACTCCTTAGAAGGACAGTTCTTATAAGTACCGCTAACCTTAAAGAACTTAGTAGGCTTAGGGACGGAGATAAGCTCGTATACGTAATTAGGTCGAAGGGCGACGGCTAAGAGCTATAGGGCAGGGTACTAGCGGACGATTTAGTTGCTTATACTATAAGTTTAAAGGGCATTGCGGCCTTCTTACTTAGACTTAGGCATTATATACATATACTAAAGGTATATTTTAAACTCCTCCTATATTAGATCGATAAGAAAAGGAAGGTATACTCTATAAGGCTCTTATAACTAACTAAAGACTTAAGGGAAGATAGTGTTGCTAGTCTAGCGAAAGCGGTCGAAGGAGGTACCTTAGCTAAGGATACTAGTAACGAACTTGCTCTAGCGATCCGTTAGCGTAAGGGCGCGAGTAATAGTACTAGTAGGATTAAACGCGTAGAGTCCTAGAGATATCGGGGCGGCAACAGGGCGTCTAGGAAACTAGTTAGTATAGGCCTAATTAGCCTTAAGGGTAGCGAAGGTATCTTAATTAGCGACATTACGTCTAATCTTTAATAGGCGGCTAATAAGGACACTCGTCTTAGCACTAGCATAGAGACTATATGCCTTAGCGGCCTTCTTAATATAGCTAGTATATATAGTAAACGGATCTTCGCCTAGCTTACTAAGGTCGTCGTACTGCTAATAGATAGACAGAGCGACAGATACTTTGCCTATATCGGCCTTATAAACTATATCGATCTCGGTAATAAGATATGCGATAGAGTTACCCTTATAGGAACTATAGATGTTCTTAGTTAATAGCATCGGCGAGAGGCCTCTATACCTACGCTTACTAGAGGAACCTTCGGAGGAAACACTATCTTCTAGTAGCGTATCTAGTATATTAATATCCGAGTTACTATAGTTAGTACTAGAAGGTGTAGTAGACTTCTTAGCGGCCTTCTAGAATGCCTAGCGAGCCTGCAACGCCTTCTAACGCGCTGCTTCTACCTTAGCGCGCTTATCTTAAACTTCTTAAGGGACCTTACGGTTGCGGGTCGAGCGGCGATCTTATACCTACATTTCTATAGCGAGCGCTAGACTAGTAGCCGTATCGGCTTCTATCTTAAGGCGAAGGACCTTACGTTCGAGAATATCTACGATAGGAGCCTCTTAACCCTTAACAATAAAGCCTATACTATTAATACGATAGCCCTTCTCTTTTAGTAGATCTTTAGTAGACTAGGCGTTAAGATCTACCTCGGTAATAGCGTCCTTATACCGCTTCTAGTAGGCTATCGTAAAGTCGTTAAGTACGAAGGTTAAGTTAACTAATTACTTACCGTACTTCTTACTAGTAGTAGAGACTCGATAGATTATAGTACGGGAAAGGTACTCTACTCCCTCGCGATAGACCGGATACTTATTAACGAACGACGCAACCTGCTTAGTACGCTCTTATCTATCGTAGGCGAAGTTAATAAGGCTCTTTAGGAGACTACTCGGACCTCCCTACTACTCGAAGGCTTAATTAAGGTTCGTAAAGCGTATACGAATCGTAGTGCCCGCCGTCTCGAGGCTATAGACGATAGGAAAGGCTTAATAAAGCTCTATATCCTAAAGAACGTCTCGCTTAAAGATACGCTTACTAATGTCCTAGCGTAAGTTGTTTATACCGTACGATACTAAGATAGTAGCCTTCTTAATGTTTCGATCGATAACGCGTAGCAAGGTACGAGCGGTCTTAATCTTCTTTTAGGGGTCGTCGATAGTAGTAACGATCTAGAAACAGTACTCGAGGCTAGTTATAGCGACTAAGGCGCTATCGGAGGGGGCTTCGATCGGGACTAGTACGCCTAGGTTTAGGGCTAGTAGGTTGCTACTACTACTAGCGCCTAGCGGATTTAGGGCGCCGGAAGACATCTTAGTCGACCGGAGCGGAAAGGAGTTAGTAACGAGCTTGCAAAAACGTTCGTAGCTTGTTAATAATAATTAAAGGGTTTAGATAGAAGAGGGGGGGAGGGGGTAGGCGGTAGTAAGTTAGTTAGTATTCGAGTAGAAGAAAGAGCTTAGAAGGCTCGCCTTAAATAGGATACGAAGGTAGCGTAGTCCGTATGTTCCGGTAAAGCAAACGGATAACGATTATATATAGACCCTAAAAAGTAAAGCTATATACGAGACTCCTTTATTAGTAGAGCGGCTAAAGTTTAACAATCGATCTAGCTAATTACTAGTAGCAACTATGCGCCTTTATTAACCTCTAGCTTTCGTAGATTCCCGCGTACTCGAAATGTAACTAGTTAGTTCGAGTACCTAGTAGTAATCTATAGTAGTAAGGCTAGCGGGACTAATAATATCCCCGGGGTAGCATTAGCTTTTCTCTAGAG
The DNA here is from genome assembly GCF_000340215.1 of Pseudocercospora fijiensis CIRAD86. Lineage (NCBI taxonomy): Eukaryota > Fungi > Ascomycota > Dothideomycetes > Mycosphaerellales > Mycosphaerellaceae > Pseudocercospora > Pseudocercospora fijiensis. The sequence goes on from NW_006921532.1 coordinate 6,887,410, forward strand.
ATGCTCGGCAACTAGGAGCAAATCGCCTAGGCCTAGTATAGCTTATATTAGCCTATAGCACTATCGTTATAGATATAGCATTACCTTTTATAGTAGCAGGTATATAAACGTAGCCCGTACGTTCTTCTTTCTTCTAGACACTAAGCTTAGCGGCCTAAGGTCCCTATTCTTAGAGGCTATAGGCCTAGGTTACTACGTCTATCTAAGAGCTAGGAAGGGAGAGGGATCCTCTCTTTCTTAGTGTCCTACGTAACTAATACTAATTAGGGTAGGAACAATCTTCTCTAGCGGAGTATCTTATTATCGTTGCTACCTAAGGGCGGTTGCTAGAGACTAGGAAACTAGAGGGAAGTAGTCCTAGAAGGGCGGGAGATTAGGTTCGGCTAGCTTCCGAATGCTACCCCCGGGGTATTATTCGGAAGTTATGCCTCGTATAGTTCTTTTCTAAGGAAACACAAAAAGAGTAAACCTATAGTAATATCAATCGAAGGCAAAAGACAAAAGAGCAAAACAATAGATAAGGTAAAAGCAAAGGAGGGTAATAACTAAGAGTATTAACATCCGTAGGAACTAGGAACAGGTAGTAAGGACTAAAGCTAAAGAGCAGCGCTATATTAACAGCGCGGAGAATAGTTAATAGAGGTAAGGAAAGCAACGTAGTAGAGGTAGGAAAGGATATGCGATTATTTAGTCTCGGGGTCGTCTAGCTATAATTCTAGGCGGTCTTTATCGCTAGACTAGTTAGGTTCCTCGGAGTTAGAGTTAGATAGCTAGAAGTCTAGTTTACTATTAGAATCGGAATTAATATCGGAAACGCTCTATATATAGTTAATCCGTATATAACCCTCCCTTTGTTCTTAAGTTATTCCTAATAGCTTACTAAGACGAATCTAGGGATAGGCATAGTTCTTAAGCAGAACAGGATCTAGAATAGCGGTAGGATCCTCCTCCCGATAGGTATCTAAGGACGGTAGAGGGTCTATAGAGGCACTAACTTCCTCCTCGGTCGGCGGAGGGCGGGTAGGTTCTCGTAACTTAACGATCTTCTTTAGATTAGCCCGAGGGTAAGTGTACTTTAAGGTAGCACTATCTAGCTCCTAAAGAAGGTATACGGAACCTGTTAGAGGCTATACGTGATTGGCATGTAACTGGCTCGAGTGAAGCTAGGGTCTTAGTACCTTAGGCAGGGCTTAGCGCTTAGCGTTAGGCTAACTAGCCTGCCTTCCTCCTTCTCCTCCTAGTTCTCTATCGAATACTACTCGTACCTACCACTACCCTATCTACCTACTAATATACCCTTCTTATATAGTATTCGATCTACCCTTTGAGGGCAGTAGCTAGATAGTCCTTATTTCAAGCTTTTAGCGGTGTAGCTACAATAACCAATCTGACTATATTGCGCCCGAAGAACGGGACCTACACGTACCATTCTATCGAAACAACCGTACCAATTATTAAGCAAGGCCTTCTATACGGCCTATTATACCGAGTTAATCGCACTAAGCCGATATCTACTAATTCCGCCACATCCGCATCTTAGGGGCCTATAATACATCATTAGTGTCACCCCTTACAATAGCGGGCTTATTACGAAGCAATAACAACCGTGCTGCCGCTAGCAGCGCTAGCAATAATAACGCTAGTAGCACAGTTCCCGCTAAAGTGCCTGCTAAAGTGCCTCCTACTAAAGGGCCTACCGGAGAGCCTATTAAAGAAGAACCTGTAATTCTAGGTAACGACCTAGAATTGCCTATCGACGACATTCTTAACAATATTGTCAACCGTCGATATAGCTAACTAGCCTTTGGGCCCTAGCTAGTAGCGAGACTTTAAGAAGCTACCTAAAACAGGCTTACTGCCCTACGTTAAGAACAATAGCTAAAGGATAATCTCCTCGAGATTCGCCGCCTTTAGGAGGCCCTAACAACCAACACTAAGCCGACAGTAGGGCCTTCCTCGCTATTAGTTCTAGTCTAAAAGAAGGATGCTAAACTCAAGGACTGCACCGTATTTAATAGCTCTAGCCGAAAGCAGTACAACGACTACATCCGTAACTGTAAGCTCAACTAGCGCAACGCACTAAGAGCGCTACCAGACGACTATTCCTTAGTCGTACACGCTATGCAGTACATTAATAGCGACCTAAAGCGTATATAGGATGACTATTTTGATTCCCTTTACGACTAGACCGCTGTTTAGTAGCAAGACTACAAGACTATTATGCTAGACACCCTTAGAAACCCTATACTAAGGCAATAACACGCTTAGGACCAATACCTTCGAGCTAAACAAAAGACTAATCAATCGGCTCGCTCATTTAAGGCCTATTTAAAGACCCTCGAAGATGACCTCCCGACTAAAACTGATTCTATCTAGATCTCCGAAATACGCCCTAAATTGAGATAGGAATTGGTCCTTAAATTGGACCGCCGCCGTGTGTTCGAACAGACTAATCTAACGCGCATTCAATTCATAGTCGAAGTGGAAACAGCCGAACGGGCTATTTAGCTCTAGCAGCGACTAGAATTAAGGATCCGACTAGCTAGTACTAACCGTAGCAACCGTAGTAGCCGCGGAGGAAACCAAGGTTCCTACTAGGACAACAATGCTAACAATAGGAACAGTAACGATCGTAGAAGAGGCCGTAGCCGGCGGCTATATAGAGGAGGCCGCGATAGGGGCCGTAGAAGGGGCTCGTATCCCTATAGTACTAATCGCTCGGCTAACAATAGCGGCAACAGCTATAGCAATCCCCTAACCGGACTAAAGTGCTTTAATTGTGACAGTACTAGCTATCTACTAGGCCAATGCGACAAACCCAAGGACTAGGCCCGAATCGACCGTGCTACCGCCGAACACCGAAAGCACCTTTTAGCAGCTAACGCTACCCCTGTAGGCTAATCTTCTTATTAGTCGAAAAAAGAGTAAGCGCCGCACTAACTGTTAGCCTTGTGCGGCGTAAGACTATCGACATTGTACTAGCTATTACACGTACCTGTCTCGTATCGGATACGTATAGGACTAACTACAAGACTAAGGTTACACTAGATCTAGGAAATTCAGTTAGTGCCCTTATTAGCTATCGCCTAGCTAAGCAATTAGACCTTCGACAACTGCCTAGGACTAACCTGCCAACCCTTGCTTAGTTTAATAACGCTCGGCACTTAACCTATAGGGCCTACTATGTCTATATAGCTCTGAAGGACGACCTCGGCAATAAGCGCCTACTGAACTTTACTGCCTACGCGGTAGACATAGACAGCCTCCTATCTGATATTGTTATTAGCAACCCTATTCTCAAGTACTATGCTATAGTTATAGACTTAGGCAGCTAACAATAGCGATTTAGAATCGCTCGGAAAGAGGACATTAAACACATCGATATTAGCGAGTGTCCTAATAATATTAGGGTCCTGTTTATTAGTAACCTGATACTAGCCTCCGCCTTAGCTAATCCAACTGCCGACCTACTCGGTAGTAATAACGATAAACCTGTGCCCCCTAATGGCATAGACCCTAATTAGCTTACTCGTATACTAGAGCCTATTCGAGAGACCTACATTAATGTGTTTAAACACTACTTAGCATCGACATTGCCTATGTTCAAAGAGACAGACTATAAGATTAATATTATAGAGGGCAAAGAGGTTCCTTTTAGTCCCCTCTACAACCTTAGTGAACGAGAGCTTGCTATGCTGCGTAAGTACCTAGAGGAAAACCTAGCTAATAGTCGAATTCGATACAGCAACAGCCCTGCTAGTGTACCTATCCTGTTCGTACTAAAGAAGGATAGTAGCCTACGTCTATGTGTTAATTATCGTAGGCTTAACGCTGTTACTATCAAAGACCGCTGCCTACTTCCTCTTATTAATAAGACCCTCGATCGCCTTTCTAGTGCTTACTACTACACTATATTAGACATTAAGGACGCCTATTACCGCATCCGTATCCGCAAGGGCGATAAATAGAAGACAGCCTTTCGCACTCGTTATAGGCATTTCGAGTACTTAGTTATGCTATTCGGCTTAGCCAATGCCCCTACTACATTCCAGTCCTATATCAATCGGGCCCTGTTAGGCCTATTAGATTACCTCTGTATAGTTTACCTAGATAACATCCTAGTTTATACACACTCTCCTAACATTGCGGAACACTAGGCTACAGTCCGCAAGGTACTCGATCGCCTAAGGGCCTATAGCTTGTATTACAAGCCTTCTAAATGCACCTTTGCTACTAAGGAGGTAGCCTTCCTTAGTTTCATCGTATTAACTGAGGGTGTCAAGGCTAATCCTAACCGGATTAAGACTATTACTAAGTAGCTAACGCCTACTAGTATTAAGGAGCTTCAATTATTCCTAGGTTTTGCTAACTTCTATCGTCGCTTTATTAAGGGCTATTCACGACACGTAATGCCCCTAACTGAGCTTACTAAAACTAAGGCTAACCCGACTAGAGAGTTCAAATAGACTAACAGAGCACAAGCCGCTTTTAACGGTTTGAAGCGGCGCTTTACTAAAGTCCCCTTACTATACTATTTTGTACTAAGTAAGCAGATCCGTATTGAGACTAACGCTTTACAGTTCGCTATATCGGCTATTATGTCCTAGCAATTAGATAAGGACTATCACTAGCACCTAATTGCCTTCTTTTCACGAAAGATAATCGATATAGAGCGTCGCTACGAGACCTACGAGTAAGAGCTCTTAGCTATTGTCGAGGCCTTTAAGTATTAGAGGCATTACCTCGATAGGGCCTAACATACGATACAGGTCTATACAGACTATAACAACCTCCGTAGCATTACTAAGGTTACTAGAGTTATAGGTCGATAGGCTAGATAGGCCGTCTACCTCGCTAGGTTTGATTTTAATGTGTTACATCGGCTAGGCGTAAGCAACCCTGCTAATAGCCTATCGAGGCGACCTAATTACGACAGCGGGACTTAGCAATCTATCAATTCATTGTTTCTAACCCTGTAGCATAAGATTGCTATAGCCCGTGTTATTAATAAGCACGCGCAGGATAAGCGGCTTACCGGACTCCGCGACGGCTTAAAGCATATTAATGCTCTTGCTATATTAACAGTGCGTGTTAAGGTAAGAGCTAAGGACACAGACAGGAGAAGTTATAATAACTCCCTAGTCGATATCGCTATATATAGTAACAGCGATTAAAGCACTAATACAGTTGATCCGGCTACTAGTGCTATTAGATACATACAATGCGTACCTCGTTCAACAGCGAGGGTACTATTAAATGACCTTGCAAATAGGGATAGTCAATCGTTTATAGATAAGCTGTTACGGGCTTAGTAGAGGGACGCCTTTGCTACTAAACGTATAGACAAGCTTGTAAGTAGGCGAAAGACCCGATCTAGCAAGAGTAACAATTAGTCGATCGATAACAAAGGTTATTTGAAGTTCAAGGGCAGATACTATATCCCCGCTAAACATTCGATCCGATAAGAGCTTCTTAAGCGACACTATAATAGTGAGCTTGCCGGTTACTATAGTATAGAGAGGTCGCACGAGCTACTATCGCGCATATACTACTAGCTAAATAGTAAGCGGGACATAAAGGAATACGTTAATACGTGTGCCGTATATCAACGTATTAAGGCACTAAAACATTAGCCTTTTGGCGAGTTGTCCTTATTACTAATCCCTTATAAGCTATTTGCAGAGCTTATAATAGACTTCATTATAGGCCTTCTACCTACTAAACGCAGGGGCAGCAAGGACATCTTCGATGCTATCCTTATTATAGTAGATCGGTTTACTAAAGGCGCTCGATACATCCCGGCACGGAAGGATTAGACTGCTATTGATATAGTAGAGGCTCTATAGAGCAACATCTTCTATACCTATTAGGGGACCCCTAAGGGGATAGTCTCTAACCGGGGCACGACATTCACATCCTATTATTAGAGCGAGATATGCCTATAGCTGAGACTGAAGCATCGGCTATTAACAGCCTTCTATCTACAGACTAACGGTTAAACAGAGAAGCAGAATGCTACCCTGTAGCAGTACCTGCGTAGTTACATTAACGAGAACCCTAACGACTAGGTCAACCTCCTATAGCCTACAGAATTCGTATATAACAACAGTATACACTTATCTACTAAAGTTTCGCTATATATAGCTATAATAGGTTAGAACGCTACTATGCTACAAGACCCCCTATCGCTCGAGGCCGAGCGTAAGGAAAGGGAAGCGCGTTAAGTACCAACACCTAAGACGCTAGCGGCTATTAAGAGGGTTCAAAAGATACGAGAAATTCACGCTATAATGGCTAACAAACTAGCAAAGGCCCAGGCCTATTAGAAGGCCTACTATAACAAACACTACACGCTAATAACCTTTAAACAAGGCGATATAGTTATGCTTAGTACGAAGAACCTCCGTATCCGCAAACACCTATTACCTAATAGCAAAACACGCCCCAAACTGGCACTAAGGTACATTAGTCCATTCCGTATTCGAGAAGTTAAGGGCTCCTCCGCATAGGCCTATTAGTTGTAGCTTCCTCCTTATTATACTATCTATAACACCTTCTATATATCCCTCCTTAAGCTATATTACCTGCGCGAGGGGGATGAAGCCCCTACTAAACACGAAGACATACTAGCGGATAGTAAAGAGCTATAGTCTATAGAACGTATCCTAAACTACCGGACTAGGCAAGGCAAGAAGGAGTACCTACTAAGATAGCAAGGCTATTTACTAGAATGGGACTTATAGGAAGCTAAAGACTCCTTTAAGGATATAACCGAGTTGTTGGATAAGTATTAGACTAGCGTAAAGAACAAGAAGAAGGCTAAAAGCTTATAATGTCACTACTAAGGCCTAGGATTAATGCTACCCCCGGGGTGCTATTAGCTAACCAATTAGAAGCAAGCAATTGTCAGCAACAAAGGACAATAAGACTACACTACTATAGTAAACGCGCACCGAGTGTTAACAAGCGCGCTACGACGCGTTAACTAATTGCCTACTCTTTCAAGGATTCTACCTCTTTACTAACGCGCCCTATAGGTCCCCCTCTCGTTCCCTTATTCCGTCGAGGCCTCGAGGCCTAGGCAATCGGCGCGGCCGGCGTAGCCGGCGCGGCTATATTAGTAACAGTGTTGCGGGGTGTGTACTGTTTGAGAAAGGAAGGATACCGCTATATTAGTAACGGTATTGCCGAGCTATTATTGGTTGAAGAAGGTAAAGTTAGCGCTAAGACGACTAGCGCTGCTATTATCAACATCACTTGCTATTGTCGCTGCGCCTACAGATACAACCTTACCTACACTACGAGCCTAAGGCACCTTTAATCAAAACTTTGATCAAAGCTTTAAGCCCGTTAAAGGTTTGATTAAAACTTTGAGGCTAAGTTAAAACTTTGACTAAGTTAAAAGATTGAGCGACTAATGGACTAACTAACTAAGGGCAAAAACTATAGAGCTAAGCTAGCCGGGGTCGATCTTGCGGATAATAGGTTACTCCTCGATCTATCTAACCCTTTAAGCGAGGCGAACCTCTACTACTGCACTTATAATAGCCTTCACCTATAGAAACTAGACGAGCTGTGTTTTTTGAAAAGATAAGATAAGATTAACACTTGAAGGCTGCTAAACCTAGCTAATTAGGGCTAGCGAAACTACGAACAATAAGAACAATAACCCTCGGAACGGACAAACCCTCGGAAGCGGACATTGCTAGGTCTTTTAAGAGTAGACGCAAAGAACTCGGTACGACATTACGCAGAGCGGAGGCAGGGCTGCAATACCTCGTACGTCTACCTGTTATAGTAGGGAAGACGCGCTCGTATTGTAATTAGTCGAAGGCCCTTAATTCTTATAGATACATATTACTTCATAGTTCATTGTATATAGGGATAGCGCAGTTAGAGTTGGACATTGTGTTGAAAGTAAGGTTTGACATAGTTACATAATCAGGTAGTTAAGTGTTCAATTCAGCGCGGCTAAGCAGCTTATTAGACTTGCTGAGTTAGTAGCAACGGAGGTCGAGGTTAGAATATAGAAAGGCTACGAGGGCGCGGCCTTTAGAAGGGAAGCGTGTGTTAGAGGCTATACGTAATTAGCATATAACTAGCTCGAGTGAAGCTAGGGTCTTAGTACCTTAGGCAGGGCTTGGCGCTTAGCGTTAGGCCAACTAGCCTACCTTCCTCCTTCTCCTCCTAGTTCTCTATCGAATACTACTCGTACCTACTACTACCCTATCTACCTGCTAACATACCCTTCTTACAGAACCCGAGTAAAGGACCTCCTTTACTCTATAAGGACCCTTCTACTTAAAGGCTAGCTTATAGGAGTAACTATACTCTAGTTCGGACCGGTATAGAAGGACTATATCGCCAACCTTTAGAGGTTCCTAATTAATAGCATTATAGTTATTAAAATACTGCTTAGCCTCTTCCCGAAGCCGACGTTGTCGAGCAAGACCCTCTTAAGAAGTCGTAGTTATATCCTTAAGAGCCTTAGCCCGTAGGGTAAGAAGATCTACCCTAGTACGAACAGACCCCTAATCGTAAACGCCGTGCGTGCGGTAGGACAATTTAATAGGAAGAACGGCGTCCCTCCTAATTATAAGTTCCGCTAGTATAAGTCTAGTCGTATCGACAATAGTAGTTCGGTCCGCCTAGAGAAGGGCTAGGACGCGGGTAGAAATAGGAACTAATCTGTCGCTACTATTAGTTATCTTAGACAGGGCATTAATTAACGACCGATAGCCGCGCTTAATAATAGTATTCGACTAGGGATAGTATAGGGAGATACGAACGTTCTTAGCCCCGTACGAAACAAGTAGCGCTTAAACCTCCTTAGCTATATTATTCGTAGCGTTGTCTAAGATAACCTCGTAAGGTGTTCCCTAGCGGTAAAACAGATCCTTAAATAGGAAGGTAGCTATATTACAGGCATTAATAGCACCGCAACCCTTATAGAAATAATAGGCCTCCGGCTATCGAGAAAGACCCTCTCGAATAATATATAGGCTATTATTGCGGCTAAGATAGACCCTATCGCTATACTACCGCTCCCTAACTAACTAGGTAGTAGGGATACGTAGCTCTCCTAGACGTCGGTAGCTGTTCCTAAAGTTGCACTTAGGATAGCTCTTATAGTAGCGGGAGACATTAGCCTATACGCCGTCCTACTAGTAGCGTCGACGAAGGATATCGAAGGTGCCCTCCGCTGCCCGATAGCCGAGCTTATCGTAAACGGAACGAAGGATTTCTTATCGGGCTGCCAGATCGTTAATAATACGCTAGAGCGGTGTATTAACTATAGCCTATCGCTAAAGGATGCGATCCTTAATAAGGAATCTCCGAGAATAGCGAATAATACGATAGTATTAACTCTTTAATAGACCGGGAGCTCTCTTCGTATAGGTAAGGAAGTAGGCGATATTATAGGAGTCGTCGGAGTAGACCCTATTAAGGATATTATCTCTGCCTAGTTCGCCCGCCTTAGTATCGTCCTAGCCCTCGTCGTTAGTAGTAGGGTCTTCGTTAGTCTAGTTAGTAGGTTAGTCGTCGGTAGTAGGCCTAGTAATTACCGGTATAGCATTAATATAGAAGGTAGTAAAGAAGGTGCGGTTAATAACCGCGTCGATATCCTCTTCTTCTATTATCTCGGCGATATCTTCTTCTATAGTAGGCCTTCTAGAAAGGCTATCCGGTCTAGTATACTTCTTACTAGGAACATAGAAGACGTCGAAATTAAACAAATAGATCTAGGCAACCTACTAAGCTATCGTAGAGTTAGGTAGGTCGGAGGCTATACGGTTAAGTTAATAGACTAGCGTCTAAGCGTCGACTTCTAGGCGAAAGAATACTCTAAAGAGCTAAGGTCGGAACTTCTTAAGAGCTTTATAGATACTAAGGCACTCCCGCTTGCTAGCATTATATCGGGCCTCGATAGGTTTCTATAGACCGGACTCGTACCGGATAGGGTAACGTAAGAAGGGCTCCTTACGATTACACTATATTAGTATCTCGCCGTAGCCTTCCCCGCTCGAGTCGATAGCAACAATTAGTAGACCCGCGCCTTCCGAGTAGTTAATAGAGGTAAGCGCAGGCGCGCTAATAAGTGCCTTAGTAACCTTATCCTTAGCGGCTTAGTAAACGGAGGTCTATTTAAACTCTGTATCCTTCTTAAGTAAGGCGTATAGAGGCTTATATACTAACGTAAAGTTTTCGACTTAGATACGGAAGTAGGAGACTACTCTAAGCTAGATCCGGACATCTTTCTAATAGGTAGGGTCTAGCTAGGATACAATCTTTAGGACCCGTACATTGTTAGGATAGCGGCCGTTCTTATTAGTAACAAACCCGATAATGTTTATACGCTTGTATAGGAGCTAAAGCTTCTCCCTATATACCGTTAGGTTAGCTCGCTCTAGGTCGTAGAGGACACTATCGAGGTTCTAAATATATTCGAGAAAGAACCTACGGATGCTAGGCTCTACTTCTTTATTATCGTACCTAGTTTTAGGGCCCTTAATACCGATATCGTCGAGGAAAGGCATCGCTATATAGGAGATATAGGCCGCGAGGACTTAGTTTATAATACGAACGAACTAGGCTACGGAGTTAGTTGCCCCTTAGGGAAGGGTAGTTTGCCTATATAGCCTAAGAGGTGTCTCGAAACTAGTAAGGTCCCGGCTATTAGGGTAGAGAGGTATCTAGTCGTAGCCCGAGAATATATCAACTAGCGAGGCTACTATACAGTTAGCAAAGGCTTCTAAGAACCTATTAGTCTCCGGAGGAAGATTAGTATCTCTAATCGTAACTACGTTAAACTTCTAGGTAGCGTTAATTAGCCGATACTTCTTTAGCTCCCTAGGAGCTATCTTCTTCTAAACTAGGAAGTATAGATTGCGATACGAGGCATAGGAAGGCTCTAAGGTGTAGCCTTTATACGCTGCCGTATTATGTCCTTAACTATACCTCTTAGGCTTAGGTTTAGCTTAAACCCTAGGTAAGCCTAAGGCTTATACTCGATCGTTCGGATCCTCTATAGAGGGGTAACCTCCGGGTTAATCCTACCTAGATGCGTAAAGTTATATACTAATACGGCTTCGCGGTTGTATAGAAGCTCGTATAGCAAATCTAGTTTAAGATCCGAAAGCTCGATACTAGGTTTAATATTCGCTAGTCTGTTAGGGCTAAAGAGGCTATACGTAATTAGCATGTGACTAGGCCGAGTGAAGCTAGGGTCTCGATGCCTTAGGTAGGGCTTGGCGCTTGGCGTTAGGCTAACTCTCCTGCCTTCCTCCCTCTCCTCCTAGATCCTTATCGAATACTACCTGTACCTACTACTACCCTATCTACCTACTAATATACCCTTCTTATATAGTATTCGATCTACCCTTTGAGGGTAGCAGCTAGATAGTCCTTATTTTAAGCTTTTAGCGGTATAGCTACGAAAACTATCGATTTAACTATATTACGCCCGAAGAACGGGACCTACACGTACTATTCTACTAAAACAACCGTACCAATTATCAAGCAAGGCCTTCTATACGGCCTATTACACTAAGTTAAGCATACTAGACCGATATCTACTAATTCCGCTACTTCCGCATCTTAGGGGCTAATAATACATTATTAGTGTTACCCCCTATTACAATAGCCGGCTTATTACGAAGCAACAACAACCGTACTGCCGCTAGCAGCGTTAGTAATAACAACGCTAGCGGCACAGTACCTACTAGAGTGCCTACCGAAGCACCTACTAAGGTGCCTACTAAAGAGCCTGCTACTAGGCCTGCCGAAGAACCTATAGTTCTAGGTAACGACCTAGAATTGCCTATCGACGACATTCTTAACAACATTGTTAATCGTCGATATAGCCAACTAGCCTTTAGTCCTCAACTAGTAGGGAGACTTTAAGAAGCTACCTAAAATAGGCTTACTGCCCTACGTTAAGAACAATAGCTAAAGGATAATCTTCTCGAGATCCGCCGCCTATAGGAAGCCCTAACAACTAACACTAAGCCGACAGTAGGGCCTTCCTCACTATTAGTCCTAGTCTAGAAGAAGGATGCTAAACTCAAGGATTGCACTGTATTTAATAGCTCTAGTCGAAAGCAATACAACGACTATATTCGTAACTATAAGCTTAACTAACGAAATGCACTAAGGGCTCTACTAAATGACTATTTACTAGTCGTCTATACTATATAGTACATTAACGGCGACCTAAAACGCACCTAGGATAACCATTTTGACTCCCTTAATGACTAGACTACTGTTTAGTAGCAGACCTATAAAACCATTATATTAGACACCCTTAGAAACCCTATACTAAGGCAACAATACGCTTAGGATTAGTACCTTCGAGCTAAACAAAAGACTAATCAATCGGCTCGCTTATTTGAGGCCTATTTAAAGACCCTCGAAGATGACCTTCCGACTAAAACTAATTCTATCTAGATCTCCGAAATACGCCCTAAATTGAGATAGGAATTAGTCCTTAAATTGGACCGCCGCCGTGTGTTCGAACAGACTAATCTAACGCGCATTCAATTCATAGTCGAAGTAGAAACAGCCGAACGGGCTATTTAGCTCTAGCAGCGACTAGAATCAAGGATCCGACTAGCTAGTACTAACCGTAGCAACCGTGGTAGCCGCGGAGGAAACTAAGGTTCCTACTAGGACAACAATGCTAATAATAGGAACAGTAACGATCGTGGAAGAGGCCGTAGCCGGCGGCTATATAGAGGAGGCCGCGATAGGGGCCGTAGAAGGGGCTCGTATCCCTATAGTACTAATCGCTCGGCTAACAATAGCGGCAACAGCTATAGTAATCCCCTAACCGGACTAAAGTGCTTCAATTGTAATAGCACTAGCTATCTACTAGGCTAATGCGACAAACCTAAGGACTAGGCCCGAATCGACCGTACTGCCGCCGAATACCGAAAGCACCTTTTAGCAGCCAACGCTACCCCTATAGGCCAATCTTCTTATTAGTTGAAAAAAGAGTAAGCGCCGCACTAACTGTTAGCCTTGTGCGGCGTAAGACTATCGACATTGTGCTAGCTATTATACGTACCTGTCTCGTATCGGATACGTATAGGACTAACTACAAGACTAAGGTTACACTAGATCTAGGAAATTCAGTCGGTGCCCTTATTAGCCATCGCCTAGCTAAGCAATTAGACCTTCGACAACTGCCTAGGACTAACCTACTAACCCTTGCTTAGTTTAATGACGCTCGGCACTTAACCTATAGGGCCTACTATGTCTATATAGCCCTAAAGGACGACCTCGGCAATAAGCGCCTACTAAACTTTACTGCCTACGCGGTGGATATAGACAGCCTCCTATCTAACATTGTTATTAGTAACCCTGTTCTCAAGTACTATGCTGTAGTTATAGACTTAGGCAGCTAACAATAGCGATTTGGAATCGCTCGGAAAGAGGATATTAAATACATCGACATTAGCGAGTGTCCTAATAATATTAGGGTCCTGTTTATTAGTAACCTAACACTAGCCTCCGCCTTAGCTAATCTAACTGCCGACCTGCTCGGTAGTAATAACGATAAACCTGTGCCCCCTAATAGCATAGACCCTAATTAGCTTGCTCGTATACTAGAGCCTATTCGAGAGACCTACATTAATATGTTTAAACACTACTTAGTATCGATATTGCCTATATTCAAAGAGACAGACTATAAGATTAACATTATAGAGGGCAAAGAGGTTCCTTTTAGTCCCCTCTACAACCTTAGTAAACGAGAGCTTGCTGTGCTACGTAAGTACCTAGAGGAAAACCTAGCTAATAGTCGAATTCGATATAGTAATAGCCCTGCTAGTGTACCTATCCTGTTTATACTAAAGAAGGATAGTAGCCTACGTCTATATGTTGATTATCGTAGGCTTAACGCTGTTACTATTAAAGACCGCTACCTACTTCCTCTTATTAATAAGACCCTCGATCGCCTTTCTAGTGCTTACTACTACACTATATTAGACATTAAGGACGCCTATTACCGCATCCGTATCCGTAAGGGCGATGAATGGAAGACAGCCTTTCGTACTCGTTATAGGCATTTCGAGTACTTAGTTATGCTATTCGGCTTGGCTAATGCCCCTACTACATTCTAGTCCTATATTAATCGGGCCCTGTTAGGCCTATTAGACTACCTCTATATAGTTTACCTAGATAACATCCTAGTTTACATACACTCTCCTAACATTGCGGAATACTAGGCTGTAGTCCGTAAGGTACTCGATCGCCTAAGGGCCTATAGCTTGTATTGCAAGCCTTCTAAATGCACCTTTGCTGCTAAGGAGGTGGCCTTCCTTAGTTTTATCGTGTCAACTAAGGGTGTTAAGGCTAATCCTAACCGGATTAAGACTATTACTAAGTGGCTAACGCTTACTAGCATTAAGGAGCTTCAATCATTCCTAGGTTTTGCTAACTTCTATCGTCGCTTTATTAAGGGCTATTTACGACACGTAATGCCCCTAACTGAGCTTACTAAAACCAAGGCTAACCCGACTAGAGAGTTTAAATAGACTAACAGAGCATAAGCCGCTTTTAACGGTTTGAAGCGGCGCTTTACTAAAGTCCCCTTACTGTACCATTTTGTACTAAGCAAGCAGATCCGTATTAAGACTAACGCTTCACAGTTCGCTATATCGGCTATTATATCCCAGCAATCAGATAAGGACTATTACTAGCACCTAATTGCCTTCTTTTTACGAAAGATAATCGATGTAGAGCGTCGCTACGAGACCTACGAGTAAGAGCTTTTAGCTATTGTTAAGGCCTTTAAGCATTAGAGGCATTACCTCGATAGGGCCTAATATACGATATAGGTCTATATAGACTATAACAACCTCCGTAGCATTACTAAGGTTACTAGGGTTATAGGTCGATAGGCTAGATAGGCCGTCTACCTCGCTAGGTTTGATTTTGATATATTATATCGGCTAGGCGTAAGCAACCCTGCTAATAGCCTATCGAGGCGACCTAATTACGATAGCGGGACTTAGCAATCTATTAATTCATTGTTTCCAACCCTATAGCATAAGATTGCTATAGCCCGTATTGTTAATAAGCAAGCGTAGGATAAGCGGCTTACCGGACTCCGCGACGGCTTAAAGCATATTAATGCTCTTGCTATATTGATAGTACGTGTTAAGGTAAGAGCTAAGGACACAGATAGGAGAAGTTATAATAACTCCCTAGTCGATATCGCTATATACAGTAATAGCGATTAAAGCACTAATGCAGTTAATCCGGCTACTAGTGCTATTAGATGTATATAATGCGTACCTCGTTTAATAGCGAGGGTGCTATTAAATAACCTTATAAATAGGGATAGTCAATCGTTTATAGATAAGCTATTACGGGCTTAGCAGAGGGACGCCTTTGCTACTAAACGTATAGACAAGCTTGTAAGTAGGCGAAAGACTCGATCTAGTAAGAGTAATAACTAGTCGATCGATAACAAAGGTTATTTAAAGTTTAAGGGCAGATACTATGTCCCCGCTAAACATTCGATCCGACAAGAGCTTCTTAAGCGACACTATGATAGTGAGCTTGCCGGTCACTATAGTATAGAGAGGTCGCACGAGCTACTATCGCGCACATACTACTAGCTAAATAGTAAGCGGGATATAAAGGAATACGTTAACACGTATGCCGTATGTTAACGTGTTAAGGCACTAAAACATTAGCCTTTTAGCGAGTTGTCCTTATTACCAATCCCTTACAAGCCATTTGTAGAGCTTATAATAGACTTTATTATAGGCCTTCTACCTACTAAACGTAGGGGCAGTAAGGACATCTTCGATGCTATCCTTGTTGTAGTAGATCGGTTTACTAAAGGCGCTCGATACATCCCGGTACGGAAGGATTGGACTACTATTAACATAGCAGAGGCTCTATAGAGCAACATCTTCTATACCTATTAGGGGACCCCTAAGGGGATAGTCTCTAACCGGGGTACGACATTCACATCCTATTATTAGAGCGAGATATGCCTATAGCTGAGACTAAAGCATCGGCTATTAATAGCCTTCCATCTACAGACTAACGGTTAAACAGAGAGGCAGAATGCTACCCTATAGTAGTACCTGCGCAGTTACATTAACGAGAACCCTAACGACTAGGTTAACCTCCTATAGCCTGTAGAATTCGTATACAATAATAGTGTACACTTATCTACTAAGGTTTCGCTATACATAGCTATAATAGGTTAGAACGCTGCTATGCTATAAGACCCCCTATCGCTCGAGGCCGAGCGCAAGGAAAGGGAAGCGCGTTAAGTACCAACACCTAAGACGCTAGCGGCTATTAAGAGGGTTCAAAAGATGCGAGAAATTCACGCTATAATAGCTGATAAACTAGCAAAGGCCTAGGCCTATTAGAAGGCCTACTATAACAAACACTACACGCTAATAACCTTTAAACAAGGCGATATAGTTATACTTAGTACGAAGAACCTCCGCATCCGCAAACACCTATTACCTAATAGTAAAACACGCCCTAAACTGGCACTAAGGTACATTAGTCTATTCCGCATTCGAGAAGTTAAGGGCTCCTCCGCATAGGCCTATTAGTTGTAGCTTCCTCCTTATTACACTATCTATAATACCTTCTATATATCCCTCCTTAAGCTATATTACCTACGCGAGGGGGATGAAGCCCCTACTAAACACGAAGACATACTAGCGGATAGTAAAGAGCTGTAGTCTATAGAACGTATCCTAGATTATCGGACTAGGCGAGGCAAGAAGGAGTACCTCCTAAGATAGCAAGGCTATTTATCTAAATAGGACTCGTAGGAGGCCGAAGACTCGTTTAAGGATATAACTAAGTTGTTAGATAAGTATTAGACTAGTGTAAAGAACAAGAAGAAGGCTAAGGGCCTATAATGTCGCCTAGGAACAATGCTACCCCCGGGGTGCTATTAGCTAACTAATTAGAGGCCGGCAAACTAGGACAATAAGACTACACTAGGCGTACTACGACGCGTCCATCAACCAATCGCCTACTCTTTCGAGGACTCTACCTCCTTACTAGCGCACCCTATAAGACCCTTCTCTTAGAGCCCCCTTTTGTTCCCTTATTCCGTCGAGGCCTCGAGGCCTAGGCAATCGGCGCGGCCGGCGCGGCTATGTTAGTAACGGTGTTACGGAGTGTATTGTTAGTTAAGGAAGAAGATTAGAAGCGAGGTGAAGTTAGCGCTAAGACGACTAGCGCCGCTATTGTCAATATTACTTGCTATTATCGCTACGCCTATAGACACAACCTTACCTACACTACGAGCCTAAGGCACCTTTAATTAAAACTTTGATTAAAACTTTGAGGCTAAGTTAAAACTTTGACTAAGCTAAAAGATTAAGCGACTAATAGACTAACTAAGGGCAAAACTATAGAGCTAAGCTAGCCGGGGTCGATCTTGCGGACAATAGGTTACTCCTCGATCTATCTAACCCTTTAAGCGAGGCGAGCCTCTACTACTGCACTTACAATAGCCTTTACCTATAGAAACTAGACGAGCTGTGTTTTTTAAAAAGATAAGATAAGATTAACACTTAAAGGCTACTAAACCTAGCTAATTAGGGCTAGCGAAACTACGAACAATAAGAACAACCCTTAGAACGGACAAACCCTCGGAGCGGACATTTCTAGGTCTTTTAGAGTAGACGTAGAGAACTCGGTACGACATTACTTAGAGCGGAGGTAGGGCTGCAATACCTCGTACGTCTACCTATTACAGTAGGGAAGACGCGCTCGTGTTGTAATTAGTCGATAGTCCTCAATTCTTGTAGTTATATATCACTTTATTATATGTAAGAATAGCGCAGTTAGAGTTGCATGTTGTGTTATATTAGAAGTGAGGTTTGATATAGTTATATAATTAGGTAGTTGAGTGTTCAATTTAGCGCGGGCTAAGTAGCTTATTAGACTTGCTAAGTTGGCGGCAATAGAGGTCGAGATTGGAATATAGGCAGGCTACGAGGGCGCGGCCTTTAGAAGGGAAGCGTGTATTAGGGCTAAAGAGGCTACACGTGATTAGTATATAACTAGGCCGAGTGAAGCTAGGGTCTCGATACCTTAGGCAGGGCTTAGCGCTTAGCGTTAGGCCAACTCTCCTACCTTCCTCCCTCTCCTCCTAGATCCTTATCGAATACTACCTGTACCTACTACTACCCTATCTACCTGCTAACATACCCTTCTCATATAGTCTCTCCGGCGTTAGCCTCGATTCCCTAGGAATAGCGGAGAACTTTTTAGTAATATACCTCTAGTCGTATAGACTATCCCTAGGTATTAATATCGCTTCGCGGTTAAGGCACTTTTGTCGCTAGTTAGAATTTCCGCTAGGATTAGACCTATCGGTTATATATATACTACTCTTTACAGGCTTAATCTTATTAGCTACCCTCTTATACAAGGTATATATACTAACCGCGCGTAATACCCGAGCCCTCTCTCTTTAACGTTAGGCCCGGAGATTAGCGCAATAGAATAGCGCGTAAACTTTATCGGAAGTCTCCTTAAGTCGGTAGGTATATAGCTAGTAATCCTAATTTATAATTCCGGCGAAAACGTTAGATTCCTAATAATACCCCTAGGGTAGTATTCGATCGGCGCTCTAATTAGTTAGTTCGGATTCGGGCTCGGGTAGATCCGCTTCCGGCGGCGATAATTGCGATAGCATTATTACCGAGATTCGTATACTAGGTTGTCGTTGCCGGGTTGTTATACTCGCTATCGCTTCGAGCATTCGCCTCCTTAGTATAGAGCCTAGAAACTTGCCTTAACGTACGGAGCGGCGTACCTCTAGATATAACCTATTTAAGCTATACTAACTTATAGCGCAGATTGCCGGTCTTATAACCGCGCTATAGCGTTTCCCGAAGAGCGCTTAGAAGTAGCAAGGATATCCTCGTAGGACTTGTAGCTAGTGTTTCCGATATAACTAGTAAATACGACTCGGTTACCCTTCTAGTTAGCGATAGTTCCTTCCTAGGAGCTATCGTCGTAGTTGCGCTAGATACCCCGGGTTATACGAGACTATAGACGACCTAGAATAATTAGCGTATTCGGGTTAGCGGCAATCTAGAAGGTAAAGGAAAAGCATATGCCGAAAGCGTCTACTATAATATTATAGTAGGCACCTACTAGCGCAACCTCCCTATTTACTCCCTATATACTAAGGGAAATATCTCTATTTATTAGTAGTCGGAGCTATTTAGCCTAGCGCTTACTTATAATAAGTAACTCTAAACTATTATTAAGCATTACTAGTAACTACTAACTATAGCTTCCGATAGTAACTTAAATATAGATAGCGGGAACGACGGTAAAGGAACGGGTAACTACGGAAAGGTCTATATTATTAGGGATAGAGTAAAGTTCCTTAGGTCGAGGAGGTCCTACTCGACCGATTTATTAGCTAGTAAATCGGACAGCCTTAATAGAAACTGAAACCGAAGCAGGGTCGGTATTATTATTATCCCCTCGGCCTATCTCCTTAATCCCCTCTTCGTTAGCATTATCGATAGTCTCCTAGCTCTCGTAGGTTACTAATTCGCCTTCTACTAACTCCTAGGCCCCTAAAAATTTAGGAAGGAACTATAGGGAAGAGACGTCGATATAGTCCTCTCGCCCCTATTTACGTTAGAGGGCTACAAGGTCTTTTATAAAGGTAGCATCGTTAGGAATTCGGCTCTAGAACAGGTTAGTAGGCAAACTATATACTAATAGCTCTCCTATAAACACGTTAGACTTAAGGTCTAGGAACTATAAAGCCTAGAAGAGAGCATTTGCCTTTATATCGTAGGAGTTAGTAGGCCCGGCACTATACTTCTTTATATACCTATTAAAGCGAAAGCTCTTTAGGTCGGCTAACTTTCGTTTGTAGGCCGGCGGGTTAGCTAGGCCTAGGGTACTACTAAGGTCGGTAGTATTATCCTCTATATCGATATCCGGAGTCTCTAGGACCTCTAGAGAGGCTATACTAGCTCGGGTTGTACAGTCTTCGGCTGTCTAGAGTGTCTTAGTCTTAGCGACTAATTCTCGCTGTTTCTTAGCCTTATTAGCTGCCTGCTTCTTAAGTATCCTAGTAGGGGCTGCCGTACTAGGGCGGGTAGGGTTCTACGGGCTCTTACCCTTGCCCTAGGACTAGGTTTAGGACGACTAAGTTTAGGACCTTATAGTAGCGTAGATATCTACGCTGTTCTTAGTAACCGCGTAAACATTAGTAACTGCGTCCGGGTCCTAAGAAACAAAGTTAACTTTAATAGGCTTAGTAGTACCGTTACTACTCTGCTCCTTAACCTGTTTTACCCTAACCTTCTAAGTTTCTCGTTTAGCAATAGCGGCGAGGGTACTATTCCTAGTATCCTTAAACTCGATCTTGCTACTATACTTCTTCTCTAGAAGACTCCTTAGTTAAGGCAGCTTCGGGGCTCTACGATCCTACTCGAAGTCAATCTTATCGCCGGTATCGGTATAGTAGAACCGACTATTTACTTATATAACGAGCTTCCTCTTAAGAAGCTCTTTCTAGATAGGGCAGTCTAATTAAATATATTTGAAACCGCCGTATATCTAGTACTTGCTATCTAAGTTAGAATAGATCTTCCGTATAGTATAGACGTTAACTAAAGGGGCCTTAGGGTAGTTAGGATCGGAGACCTAGTAGACTAGTAGTATATCCCTTAGTATACTAGTATTAAGGACCTCCCTAACTCGCTATAGTGCTTTCGTATTAAGGTTGAGCTAGGCTAGGGATTTAGCTAAGTCCGCAACGTCCTAAGAATGCTTAGTAATAGTAGGAGTTACGGTACTAGGACTACTTTGCGATTTAGGAAGAAACTTAAGCCCTCTAGTTCCCGAGGCATCGTTCCTTACCTAGGCTAGGTTATTCCGGTCCTCGCCGTAAATGAACTTCTTTATATCGGCGGAGCTATTAATATCGTCCTTAATAGCCTCTAGGACCTCTTTATACTTCCTAAAGGTCTCGGGATTAGCTTCGCTAAGCTTATAGCGACAGAAGATACGCTTAGCCGTAGACTACGGCAACCCTTTAAGGAGTAGCCTCGTTCTCTAAGAATTCTCGAGGTCCTACTAGTCGATACCGTCCGCTAACTTAACAAACTCGCGGACGTGCTCCTTTAGGTCGTTATCTTCGGTGCGCCTCTCTATATAGAGGTTCTTAAGCTACGTACGACTGCCTTTAATGCGACGGCTATCGCGATCCCGATACTCCCTTATAAAGGCCTACTTAAAGACCTCCTAGTCGGTATTAGACTTGTCGTCCTTTTCTAGGTAGCTAACTAGGGTTCTAAGGGTTCGGTAAAGCTTAGTAATAGTAGTCCTTATAAGGGACCGGACCTTATACTAGTCCGACTCCTCTTCGAGTCCGTACTCGGCTAAGTTGTCCTTAAAGCGTTCTACGTACGCCGTAGCGTTCTACCCTTCGAACAAAGGGTTCCTACTACTTCCCGGCTCTAGCGGGCGACGCCTATTCTAATAGAGAAGGTTAGTTTGCCCTTAAATTATCTTTATAACGATATTGTAGAGAGCCTCGGGCGTAGAAGGCTCGATAGCCCCTAGGTCGATAGCGCTTATAATAACTAGTCGTCGCCTGATTTCTTTGTTAATAGGGTCCGGTAGGTTATTAGATTCCGAAGATTCCGCTAATTCGTAATACTCGCTTTCGCTAGAGCTTATTCGATTGTTATAAAGTAGTTAAAATAAAGTGCTATAGGAAAGTGTTTTTAGTATATATTGTAGGTTTGTTTCGATGTTACTATACGAGAAAATAGTGTGCTAGGCTGTTTTCTTCTAATATTACCCCTAGGGTAGCATTAGAGTTTAGCCTCCTAGGGGTCGCCTAGATACCCCTAGGAGCTTCAATTTAGTAAATTTAGACAAAAGCCGCTCGGAGGAAGGAACTATAATCTCTATTTATACCTAGATCCTAGAAACTAGCTACTTTACTAACTATCGTTATCTCCTTTAGCTAGGCGGGGGGGCGGGGACCTTCTTTTTCTAGTAGAAGGCTAAGTACTATCCGAACGAGGTAGCGAATCCCGAAGCAATCTACCCGGTTAATAGGGGAACTGTCTAGGCATCCGACCTATAATCTAGAAATTGCTATCGTATAGATAGTCTTAGTAAACTAAGCAAGGCCGATAGGTAATTAATCTATCTCCTCCTTAGGCGGGCGGTAGCTTATCTCGAGCAAGCGGTACTAAATAGGTCTTCGACCTAGAGCCGAGTCCTTAGAAGCTAGCTATAGTTATAGACTAGGCCCTAAGCTGTAACAGTCCTAAGGGTTTATAGCTTTTCGGGGTTAAAGCGATGCCCTCGTTAAGAGGTTTCTCTGCTTGTCGTAACGGCCCCTTAAGATACTTCGGTATCGTCCGTATCGTAGGCTCTTATCGTGCCCTCGCTTCGGTTATAGCTATTCGTACCTAGAGACCACCTTTAATACACCCGAACCTGTTAGATATAAAGAGATAGCCCTACCTTCGGCTCTAATAAAGGACGGAAACTAATACTACTACTACTACTTATAGCAATAGTATAGGCTACCGAGGGTAATATAACCTATAGCAATATAGGCAGCTATATTTAGCAAGATAGGATAACGAGACTGTCGCTTAGGCTAATAACTAGAGCCCTATAACATAGGCATTGTAGAAGTGTAATATAAACAATATACTATACGAGGTTGATGATCTGTCTACTCTATAGAAGGAGGCCTCTTATATAGGCTCAAAACTGGCCTATAGGTATAGGGCCGGTTACTAGCTAATATTAGTTTGCTAAGCAACTATACGAGTAGCAGGTTAGAACTATAGAATTAGTCGGTTTCTAACAAGTATAGGAATATATATGTAACTTAAAGCAAGCCCTTTTTAAGACTAGTACTAATAGAATTTTCGAAGACTTTTATTTCGGACGTCTAATAAAGCATAATATACTATATATATACTTAGAGAGTATTTATAGCGCACTATATAGCGCCGTATAATAGCGGCATATTTTGTATATAGAAACGCTTATAGAGGATACTAAGAATATCTATCCTACTAGAATATCTATCCTACCTACTACTATCTCGAATTTAGATATTCTAACCCTTAAGAATCTAATCTAGGGCTTTAAAATCCTTACCTATAGTCGTAACGCGATTTACGTAGATAGCTATAAGGACAATAGCTAAAATAGTATTAGTATAGTTCCAAAAGAGGTAGTGGAATTTAGTAGGAAATTCTACCTAGATATCTTCCGCAGTTACTACTTTAATAGTAATAATACTACTATATATAGTCTAACTATCTAGTATAAAGACCCGGCTAGAGGTACTAGCTATAGTAATCTTATAAGTAACCTAACTCTATTACTAGGAAATATAATAAATATCTATACTACGGTAGGCTATACTAAATAAGTTAGCTATTTAGTAGGAATAGGCCTACTACCGTCTCTATATACCGGCTCCGAGTGCCGACTATGCCTCTAGATTTAACTCCCCCCTATCTCGAAGGCTAAGGTACCGAGTAGAACCCCTATACCTTATATCTACTCGGTTATCGCGGAGCGCCTATAAGTAAGATATTAAAAAAGTATATAAAATATACGAGAAGAGCATCCTAGGATATAGGTCGTTAGTAAATAATAGTAGTACGCCTAGTTATTTATATAGTACGTTACTCTAAACGACTAGGAGCCTATATTATCTCGTACTTCGCTTATAAGACTATATTATATACGACCGGGTAAGTATAGTAGGGAGGTAGAGGTAGTATCTTAGAACGAGGCTTCTATATATCTTAAAATCTCTTATACGGGCTATACGTTCTTCTTCGTTAGACTCGTAGGTAGAGTCGTCGCTAGACTCTACTAACTTATACTATCGATCTCCTCCCTAGTTATCCTAGCTATACGAGTAGCGGTAAGCGATAATATCTAGATCGTATAACGATCTCTCTTCTTCTTTAGTTATATATACTTCTACTTCTTAGTATAGTTAAACTACGAATACTATTAAGGCAAGCCGGGATATAGAAAGAAACTAGTCTAAATATAGCTCGTCTCTGTAATAATCGAGTAAACATAAGGCGCTAGGTTTCTACTTCGTACCTTATATCTAGGTATAACGCGGGAATAAAACTAGGAGTATAGCCGGTATATATAGCTAGTAAAAGGATGCGAAAATAGGCCTCCTCCTAGGTTAATAGAACGACTAAATACAAATCCTAATTAATCCGCTATAAACCGACGCCAAATCTTAGCTAGAAGCTATATATTTTTATATTAAAGAGCAACCCGCTTCGTATAGATAGTAAGGAGGTTAGAAAGCTTAAACTCGGTTATAAGAAATATCTAGGGTTGCGTTAGTCTACTTTACCCCTCGCCTACGTTCGGGGATTTAAACTATACATAAAGACGCACTTTCTAAGTAGGCTATACGTAAAAGTCGACGATAGCACTATTATAGAGTAAATATAATAGGAAACTAAATATAAGTACGATAAGAGATAAGAAACAGTAGATTTCCGCTATATTAGTAACTAGTAAATTGCGACTAAGGACCTTAATCTAGCCTCTTAGCAAAACTCTAGTCTACTATATAATCGATTACTTTATATATCGGCCTATATATCTATTATATAATCTACTACCCTCTCCGCCCTCTCTGCCTTAGTTAACCGCTTAGTACGTACCCTCTTTATATTTTCGCCCTTTTTACGCCCTATACTAAGTTTTCTATACTCTTTATATACTAGAAAGAAAGAATGCGAGGAATACGCGCCTTAGAATAAGGTAGACTAGCTTACTAAGGATTATATAAGAAAACGGCGGTAGTAAAGTCTATAGCTATAATATACTCGGATAAGGCTATATATATAATATTTAGACTCGCGGTTCCTTACTATACCTACCTAGATATCCGAATAGGACTAGAATATACGATTATATCGAGGTTTACGTATAGCCTACTAAGAAAGTGCGATTCTATATATAGTTGAAATCCCCGCGACTACGGGATAAAGTATAACTAACGAAACCCCGGATACCTTCGTAGCTTTCGAGAGATTACTAATCGCTATAGCCGTAAATTATATACTAGACTTAAAATCTAATATAATTACTTAGACAAGTCGCTAGAAGGGAGTTATAGAGATTAAAAGCTCGGTCTACCTTTTATCTTAGAATAGCCGGATCTCGCGAAGGGTAATAGTATCCGGTTTAAGGCGCCGCTTCTTTATCGTCTAAACCTACCTTTTACCCTTTTTTATAGAAGAATAGCTTTTCTTCGTAATAGTCTTCGTCTGTCTACCTTTTTAGCTACTCTATCCTTCTTATATCTACCTAAAGTATTCTTATTTCGTAGTACTGTTTTCCGAGTAACCCCCTTCCCTTATATATACTATATATAGTATTCCTCTTCCGATATTTCGTTCTCGCTACGGTCTTCCTATACTTAGCTTACTTTACTCGTACTCTATTCTAAGTTCTAAAGGTATCTTTATATACGTTCGGGCGACGAAGGTATATCGCTAAGACCTAGAAAAATTAATAAGCCTATAATTGTAAAGAGATATTTATACTTCTTATACTCTAGACTAAATAGTCTTCTATTAAACCGTCCTAGTCGGTTATCGTTAGATTCGTAATTAGGATAGTCCGTGTCCTTACTAGGAAGTATTATAGAATATCTCTTTACGATTATAGGCTTATTAATTTTCTAGGTCCTAGCGATATACCTTCGTCGTCTAAGCGCATATAAAGATACCTTTAGAGCCTAAAGCGCAAGGTTAAAGCAAGCTAAGTATAGGGAGACTGTAGCGAGAACCAGATATCGGAAGAGTAAGACTCTCCGTAGTATATATAAGGGAAGGGGGTTCCTCGGAAAACAGTACCGAAAAACAAGAAGGCCTTAGATAGATAAGAGAAGGCTAAAAGGAGTAGGTACACGAAGACTATCGTAAAGAAAAGTTATTCTTCTATTAAAAAAGGGTATAAGGTAGGACTCGACGATAAAGAAGTAGTACTTTAAACTAGGTACTATTACCCTTCGCTAGATCCGGCTATTCTAAGACAAAAGAGGGACCGAGTTTTTAATCCCTAAGACTCTCTTCTAGCGACTCGTCCGAGAAATTATATTAGATTTTTAGTCTAGTATACGATTTACGGCTAAGGCGATTAATGCTCTTTAGGAAGCTACGGAGGCATTTCTTGTAACCGAGTTTAAGCTTTATAACCTCCTTGCTATTTATACGAAGCGGGGTACTCTTTAATATAAAGATATATAGCTTCTAGCTAAAATTCGGCGTCGGTTTATAGCGGATTAGTTAGACTTTGTATTTAGTCGTTAGATTAACCTAGGAGGAGGCCTATTTTCGCATCCTTTTACTAGCTATATATACCGGCTATACTCCTAGTTTTATTCCCGCGTTATACCTAGATATAAGGTACGAAGTAGAAACCTAGCGCCCTATATTTACTCGGCTATTATAGAGAAGAGCCATATTTAAATTAGTTTCTTCGTATATCGCGACCGAGTAGATAGTTAGCGAAAGGGCGATAGAACGTTTATAATACGTATCTATTTAGACCTAAAATACAAAGGTCCTAAGGAGCCCTAATATACTAACTATAAAGAGATTCTTTAGTATTAGCACTTTAATCTTCTATACTACGAGGCAGATAGTAAGCCTACGAGAGAGAAATTTTAATAAGAGATTCTCTATAATACGTAGCGCTATTATATAGCGACAGATACGTACTAAGTCCGGCAACTCGAAGAAGATTAAGATAGCGACTAAGGAAGAGATCGATAGTATACTAGTAGAGTCGAGGTCTTATAAGCGAAGTACGAGATAATATAGGCTCTAGGTCGTATAGAGTAACGTACTATATAAATAACTAGGCGTGCGACTCTTATTTACTTACGACCTATATCCTAGGATACTCTTCTTATACTTTTTATACTCTTTTCTAATACCTTACCTATAAGCGCTCCGCGACAACCGAGTAAATATAAGCTATAGGGTTTCCGCTCGGTACCTTAGCCTCCGAGATAGGGCGGAGTTAAATTTAGAGCGATAGCCGGCACTCGTAGCCGGCATACAGAGATGGTAGTAGGCCTTTTCCTACTAAATAACTAGCTTGTTTAGTATAGCCTACCTAACATTTCTCATATTTCCTAGTAATAGGCCTAGGTTATTTATAAGATTACTGTAGCTAGTAAGGCAATTACTAAAGAATATCTATACTATAGTAGGATACTATTATTACGCCGAGTGTTTGTTAAAAGGAGGCTTTTGCCTATTACTATACCGGCTATATATACCGGCTATATTTCAAAGTTTGCCGCACCTGCCTTTTTTAGCCGTATCTAACTTCTTTTCTTGCTCTAACGTTACTATAATATAGGCTTGCGCGACGCTTACTCTATTACCTAGCGATACCGCGATACTACCTCTCTCGCTATATTTAACCTTCGTATCGATACCTATACCTCTACGCTCTATATCTACTACCTCCGTAATATCCTCGCTCCGCGCGCGCCTTCGTATACCTTCGTAACGTACTTTCTTTATTAATTCGACGACTTTTATAATACCGAGTCTACTTAACTAAGTTATAACGACTCGTACGAAGGGACCTACTACTTCTACGGGTTATAATAAGACCGGAAGTAGTAGAACGAGTATAGTATATTAACGCAAGAAGGCTACTACTACTACCGCTAGCTCTAGTACTAGAAAGAGCG